>NC_073746.1:192141568-192344068 GCF_029784135.1 Toxorhynchites rutilus septentrionalis
CGTTAGTGTCCAACACTCACTTCACCAGCCACGAAAATAACGGTATCACTTCAACGATGGACGATAACGATATAAAACCGTCCGGCGGCTTCGAGCTTAGGAAGACGAATGTTTGTTTCAAGATGGTTAGACATCAATTACTTTTGTTTTTAATATAATTTAATTGTTTTGCATGAGCTTTAGCGATTCGTTATAGCGACATCTAAGCGACAAACTTTTATAGCGACAATTCTCTACAACGATGGACCCTTGCGTTGTCGTTATAGAGAGCTTTCACTGTATGTAGACAACGGAAAAGTTACGACTCAATGTTGAAACCATGAAAGTGATAATTGTTAAACACAACTTCTAAAAATCATAATATCCTTCACGTCACTTCATCATCTGAATATTCCTTCGTTGAATTCCTAAGATGAAGTGTACCTCGAATTTACTCCAAACATTGATCGATCGACTAGAAAAAATGGCTGAACGTAATAATGGAATATTCACAGAAGTTTAAAGAATATACGAGACTAAAAATTTACCTGCTAACCTTAACCCTTAGTGCAATATTTTCAAAATTACAGAAGATTTTCTAAAACACTATTTTGGCATTTTATGCCAAAATTGATTTTTTTTAAAAAAATCAATTTTTTTTCCTCAAATCAATAAATTAACTGTGTACAGAATTTATTAAAGACCTCAAACTATCTTTCGGCATGCGGTGCGATCATTATTTATTGAATTGTTCATCATCAAAGACGAAGGGATAGATTTTCATCGAAAAAGAAGTATATTTGTATGGAAAAGTCCTACGTAGGCGTTCTAGCAATCGAGAGAAAGCTATCTGATTAGGTTTATAGGGTTTGTTATTGAGTTGGTTAGCAAAAAACTTTGTTAGTCCACAAAAAGTTTGGAATTCCGTTTTTCCAAAACCGATTTTTTATTTCTTCCCGATATATTTGTCCTTTTCATATAAGCACACCCAATATTTTCGTTCCATTCGTATTCCAAAACTTGAACTTGGTAGATACTTGAGTGGTCGCCTGTTCTAATTGTTCAGGTTGGTCAAGAGCCTTCTCTTGCTGAGATAGATGGTTGGTAGGATCAGCGTCCATTCGCGAACCAACGATACTGGTCTAAGACTTATTGGCGTCGCTGCCTTTAACATGGTAATACGTAGTATCTTCTTCTATCGCGTCTGATGGTGGACAAACTGCGTTTAAAATTGTAAGACGTCAATAACATAAGACATCAAGAAGTCAAGACGGCGTAGAATACGACTACACCGGTGAAGTGAACAACGACGACGTACCATCCCTTACGATGAGTTAAATGAAGGAGATCATTGTTCAGCTGAAGAATCACAAAGAGGCTGGTAAGGATTGCCTTGCAGCGGAGCTCGTCAAGGGAGGTTCGTCAAAACATATAAAGTGTATACACCGGTTTATGTTCAGCATCTGGGACACGGAACGCTATCAGATGATTGGAAAAAAGGAGTAATCTGCGCCATCTATGATGACAAACTGGATTGTGAAAACTACCGTACAATCACGATCCTGAGGGGTGCCTACAAAATTCTATCCCAGATCCTCTTTCGTCGTCTATCGCCGATGGTATGTAGGTTTGTGGGGAGTTATTAGACCGGATTCATGCCTGGTTGCTTGAAAACCTACCAGTTTTTTTCGCTGCAACAGATCCTCCTAAAGTCCTGCGAGTGTTAAGTATCTACGCAACACATCTTCGTTCACTTCAAAGTCGCATATCGTTGTAATTGATATGTGCTCAATGAACTTCAGTTTAGAATCGATCATTTCTCCTAGATCACATATCGAGTTTGCACGTTCTATGGGCTCCAACTCCATGTGGTATTGGTGGCAAATGACATTATTGCAGCGACTGTAGGATATGGCTTTACACTTTTTACTATTCACGCGCATACCGTTATCATTGCACCAGACTAGCAAACAATTAATATCATCTTGAAGTTTGATACAGTCAATGAGTGATGCAATCTCAGTATAAAGTTTAAGATAATCGGCGAATAAAAGCTTGGATGTGGAAAGTAGCTCACATAGGTCGTTAACATAAATAATAAACATAAGTGGGCCGAGAACACTTCCTTGTGGCACACCAGATGGAATTGGGAATAGAGCGCACGGAATTAACTAGAACGAAAGCTTTACGATCCGATAAGTACGAGTATATCCATTTGGTAATCCATGAGAGAAAACCAATATGATTCATTTTATGAACGATGAGATTGTACGGTACTGTATCCAATGCTTTCGCAAAGTCTACATAAACTGAATCCATTTGTTGCTTTGATTCAAAAGTACGTGAAATCGCTGACACATAGCACATGAGGTTTGTTGTTGTTAAACGCCGTTTCATGAATCCGTGCTGGCTGTCAGAGATGATTGGTGCAGTCACCCTATACAATGCTGCGTGAACCAGCATCTCAAACACTTGTCTGAGGCAGCAGAGAATGGATACACCACGATAATTGGAAATACAATTGGAATTTTCGGATTTATAGATCGGAACTATATATGCCATTTTCCACGCGAGTGGGATTACTCCGTCCTCTATGGAGCGATTAAAAACAGCAGCTACAGGTATCACAAGCGAAGCAGCACAGTTTTTCCAAAACACAAGAGGTAAATCATCTGTTCCAGGTCCTTTAGTTGAATCGAGGTCTTCGAGAGCTTTCCTAACTTCATCCAGATTAAGATGTATATATGGCAGATTAACGTTGAATTTCTTGATATGGTCATAGCAATTTTGTCGTTGAACAGGTGTTGCTTCACTGAATACGCTTTGTTGCAAAAATATTCGCTGCCTCCAAATTTGTGTGTGAAGTGATTTCGCCGAATATCAGCATGGCAGGGATGTTGTGTGTACCTTTCCTCTGCTTCCGAAATTCCAGAACCGAGAAGCCCAAGCCCAATCAGTACTGCTTCGCGTTTATTCTACCAGGTAGGACGGATCGTAATAGAATCCTTTTTGTTAGTAATGTTGTAATTGACGGTGACATAGTGTTCGACAAATTCGTCCACATTGACTCGTTGACAACAACAGCAGAGGTAAAATTCGCATAGTCAACGGAAGACGTACCTATTATGGGCTCCATAAATCTCTGAGGTACAACAAACTCTGAGTGTACCATGTACAAATCCTTGATCCGACTGGTAGGCCTCTACGTCCTCTACGGGCTCGAAGCATAGACGATGCTCGAAAAGGGGTTCGGAAATACTTGGCGTTTTCGAATGCAGAGTGCAAAGAGCAATATACGGCGGTGTACAAAAAAACTGAGTACGTAGAAGAAAAATGAACCACGAACTGGCACAACTTTACGGCGAACTCAGAACTGGCAAGAATTGGTATGGCTTGGAGTTGGCGATCATAGATCGGGTTTATTGGCGAAATATTATGAACAATATCTAATCTCTCTTGGGTAGTAGTATTAATGTGATGAATTAAAATATGAATACGTATCATAAGGCAAGTAATCAAGGAAATCCGACGTTTCATGAGGCACGTAATCAAGCAAATCCGACTTTCGCCAGCAACGATGTTGCTTCGATGACCACCAAACGGGAAGTGAAAATTTCCTTGACTGATATACTGATATTGAATTATAGAGGCTTTAAACTCTGAGAGTTTATTCGTCTCTAGCCCTGGGAAGAGCCAATGTGGACAACTTCAATCCAAACTCCCTCTTCAACTCCCTTGACAAAGACACTTTATTGTCGTTCGACGCTCATCAGCACACCGTGTCTGCTTTCGGCACCACCAAACGAAAATTTGTTAAGAATTTTCCTCAAAGTATCGGGTTTATCAATAAGAGCGCCCCAAAAGTTTATTTTAAATAAACCAAAAACGGTTTTGGATATAAATGAAATTCTTTATTCAAGTGAAAGTACAATTGATGCCATTATGTATGAACTCGATTTCTTTTGCATGGCCACCACGGGCACGCTTGCAAAAGTCCAGACGATGAACCAAATTTTCGACGGTTTTCAAGCATAAATCCGCCGATACTGCGATATTCGTACGAAGTTCATCAATCGTCGCCGGATTGTTGGCATAGAATATAGACTTGACGTAGCCCCACAGGAAATAGTCTAACGGCGTCAAATCGCACGACCGAGGCGGCCAATTGACTGAGTCATTTCGTAAGATAACACGCTCACCAAACTTGGTTTTCAATAAATCGATTGTTAAATTCGCTGTGTGGCTTGTGGCGTCGTCCTGTTGAAACCACATAGTTTAGATTGTCCAATTCACGCCAAAAATATTCGGGTATCATTGAGCGGTAGCGATTCCCATTCACAGTAATACCATGGACAGACATACAGCTGTACTAGCGTTGTACGGGTACCATCGTAGCATGACAGACATACTTTGGTTGTACATTGTACCGCATGTCAAACTGACAATCAGAAATTTGACCAATTTTCATCACATATTTTAATTGAAAAAAGTTTTTATTTAGCGTCTAAACTATACAACACAATAAACAAGTTTCCAATCTGAGTTATTAACTTAAGAGAAAGCCAATGAAAAGAATGTTTACCAAGTGTTTTGATTAGGCTTGTTCATGCTACCCACCACTAACCATCTATGGCGCTGCGCACAGTACAACTTTAGCCATGTACAGCGGTAAAACAGGTCGGTACAGGTACAGCGATTGTACCGAGTTGCTTGCATGGTTCTAGCGCTGTACATGGTGACAGACATACAATTTTCGAAGTACAACGCTAGTACAATTGTATGTCTGTCATAAGTATAACGTGCCGGTCTTGATCATCACGGAAGAGGTATCGCCCGATGACGCCGCCGGACCATAAACCGCACCAAACCGTATTCCGTGCCGTGCCAGTATTCTTTTCAGGATGCAATGGTGACTCATGGAGTACGTGTGGATTGCTACCTGGTCAATAACGCATATTTTGCTTATTGACGTAGCCTGAAATGAGCCTCATCGATGGAGATGATGTTTCTAAGACGATTATGATGACCTAAATTAGACGTAACGCTCTTAAAGTTGAGGCCATTGACTCCAAATTTCGGTAGCAAATTTTAATAATCTTGACTCGTTGTTGGATCGTATATCCTTCGATTATGAAATGGCAAACCTTAATGAAAAGAAATGTGAAGAAAGCAGGACAAAATATGGCGTCGTTTGCTGTCCCTATCGGTCTACTTTGGTCCTATTGAAATACCCGTTATATGCAATATTTATACGCTAGCACAAGTGTACATACCAGGGTGGAGTTTATTTCGTAAATATTCTCTTTGCGTTATTCCCTTCGTTGTTTTTACTCTCGCGGCTGCATAAGTTGCATTGACAGCACGGTTAGGTAAGCACACAGATGAACAGAAATTTGAAATGTAAGGGAAAAAATGTAAGGGAAAATGGGGATGCTTCTAGTTTTCATCAATTTAGAGATTTTACACACCAAGGGATTGTAATGTATAGCATATTAAACAAAACTTAGAGAATTTACGATTCGATTGGTATGCAAATCGTTAGAATCCGTTTGCAGGAAAATTAGTTATTGACGTTAACTTTATTTCTTAAAAATGTGACCTGTGATTCTTTATCACAGTTTGGCCGTTTGCTCCGACCTCCCGGACCAGGTTGCAGAACGATGAGGCGACCTTCCTCTTGATCTTTCTGTCCAGCTTCTGCTGTTTTCCATGATCATGCAGCACCGTCGAGCGGCTGGAACCAAGCTTCCGCTCGACGCTCTCGATTTTCTCCAGAAGAGAGAGAAAGAATGTTGTAAGTGCCGTATCAGCTATATTCTAGTACTTAGTACTTCTCGATGTCCAACTTCTTCTCTCCTGGGTGGAAGTGAAATTACGAATAAAGCATCGAGCGTAGTTGCTTGGCTGTTTTCGCCATGGCTGCTGCCACTCAAATGATAAGGGTGTCGAAGCTCATTTGTAGAAGGCTCAGTATATAAATGGCAACAATCGAATATACGAGGGCGGTCCGATAAGTATTTAGCCTCATCGCCCGATGGCGGCAGTATCGCAAGAGAGATTACTATCGTGTAGTACTTTCTCGTAAACGGCTACTGTTTTCAGAGAAAGCCCAATCGGACTCGTAGTTTTGTGGACCGTGTGTGGAAGCGGGAGTGTCCGCGGATTTTAGAAAAATGTAAAAAGAGCAATAACGTTCGGTTATTCGATTCTTGTTTTTGGAAGGTAAATCGCGCAGCCAAATCAAAGAGCGCTTGGATGCTGTATACGGTGACTCTTCGATAGCGACCGTCAAAAATTGGTTTAACGAGTTTCAACGTGGTCGCACGTCGGTTTTTGATGAGCCACGCCCAGTTGTCCCCAAAACGGCTACCACGTGACAAAAATCCACGATCTCGTATTGGAAGATCGCCGATTGAAGGTGCGCGAGATAGCTGAAACAGTAGGCATCTCAAAAGACCGCGTGGGTCATATCCTGCATGAAATTTTGGGCATGAGAAAGCTGTCGGCGTGATGGGTGCCGCGTTTGCTCACTCCGGACAACAAACGCAACCGTGAGACCACTTCAGAGCAGTGTTTGACGCTGTTTAAGCGCAATCCGAAGGAGTTTCTGCGTCGTTTCGTGACCGTCGACGAAACATGGATCTACTGGTACACACCAGGGACCAAGGAACATTCGAATTAGTGGACTTCCCCGGCGAACGTGGTCCGAAGAAGTCCTATCGGTCGGAAAGGTTATGGCCACCGTTTTCTGTGATTCGCAAGGTGTGATCTACATCGACTACCTGGAGAAGGGCAAAACGGTCACTGGGCTCTACTGTACCGAATTATTGGGCTGATTCGACGCAGATTTACCGAAAAAACGGCCCCATTTGGCGAAGAAAAAAGTGCTCTTCCACCATGACAACGTACCGGCTCACACCTCCGCCGTCGCCGCGGCTAAATTAGTCGAATTGCACTACGAACTGCTGCCCCATCCATATTATTCTCAAGATTTGGCCCCGTGCGACTTTTTTTTTGTTTCCAAAGGGCTGTCCACATACCACGTGGACAGAAAAAGCTTTATTTTAGACACCCCCCTCCCCCTTCGTAGTCAAGCGTGGACATTCCTTATATCCCTCCCCAGTTGTCCACGTGGACATTCCTCCGGTTTTGAGGAAAAAATCAAGAAATTCTTTTTTTTCGCTTAAATTTCATTTCAAGTTTGTTTCTATTTTCTATTACATATGTTGATTGATAAAAATTATAACCTTACCAATGGTAACGATTTGTCATGAAATCTTCGATTTTTTTCAACATTGTCCGGGAGCTCATTATATTCTTGCGAATTCCATTTACGCTATCTCCATATCCATTTTAAAATATCGATTGTGAGCTTATTCTCGAGTATTTTTATTAAAGCTGGCTGGATGTTTGAGTTTTCAAAAAATCAGGCAATAAAATCAAACACTTTGTTTGAAAACAGAATTATCTCGTCTAAACATCAATGGCTTTCGCTTTTAGGCGGAGGAGGGGGTTCGAGGTTGCGTTACTTTCTGTGTATTAGAGATAGGAAATTGCTTTACGTAGGCGAGGGGGGATGTGGTATAAAATCTGGATTTTTAGCGTTACGTAATATGTGCACGACGCCTTACAGGTTCGGTAGTGCCCGATGGCTATAATGAACCTAGTAGAAACAAAACATCTGCAGTATCATCGTGATCGATGATTCCGTTGTCCTACAACCCTTAATTGTTAAATCATGCTAAATATTGTCCTGAAAATTTCGTGCGGATTCTAAGGAAAAACCCAAAAGCATATTTTTGTAGACATACATCTTTTCGTCCATAACGGGTGTTAAATAAAAAATGAGAATTTTTTTAGTACCTTTCAGTAACTCAAATAAAGAGCGTAAAATTTTCTTTCTCCAAGAAAATTGCTCTTTGGGCTCCCTAGAAACAGTAGGCGTATTTGGTTTTGCTAGTTTGAATTTAGTCAAAGCAAAGATGGCGTCGAAACAGCACGTGCTCCGCGAAATTGTACGGTTCTACGAAACGCATTTTCAGCAAGGAAAAAAGTTCACGGTGGCACATTTTAAGGAAGAAAATTTACCTGTCAGTACGGTATATCGTATCCTGGGTTCCCTGAACGTAGAGCGGAAGGTCGGAAGTGGTTGTCCGGTGACGATAATGACGAAGCAGAGGAAGACATCGTTAAAGAACCTGTTTGACAACAAGGACGCAACCAGCCTGCGTGACGCCGGTCGGAAATATGGCTGCTCCCACATATTGATCCATCGGACCCTCAAGATGGAAGGAATCGTCTGCAGGAAGAAGACGAGGTCGCCGGAGTACACGGAGGAGCAGATTGAGACGGTTAAATCACAGTGTCGGTGGATGACCAAAAAATACCGCGGAACGTCTTTCGTTCTGGACGACGAAAGCTATTTTCCGCTGTCCAAAACGCATATTCCAGGAAATGATAATTACTACTCCAGCGACAAGTCATCCACACCGCCTGAAGTGAAATACAAGTTCAAGCACAGGTTTGAAAAAAAGGTTATGTTGTACATCGCCATTTCCGACCGGGGCATTTCAAAGCCTTGGTTTAAGCCGAGCGGTCTGGCAATCAACCAACAAATCTATCGAGAAGAGTGCCTCAATAAAATCCTGCTGCCGTTCCTGAACGAGCATCACGCGGATGGTAAGTACGTCTTCTGGCCGGACAACGCGTCTTCCCATTACGCCAAGAAGACGCAGGCGTATGTTGAGGAGAAAAAGATACCGTTCGTGCCGAAAGATCGTAACCCAACAAACTTGCCGCAGTGCCGCCCAATAGAGGATTTCTTTGGCTCACTCAGTGCCCTAGTGTATAAAAACAATTGGAGGGCCAAGGACACGAAGCAACTGACTACAAGAATCCGGAATTGTGTCCGGAAAATGGACGTAAGTGCCATACAACGTTCTTGTGAGAGCATCGCGACAAAGTTGCGTCGAACAGCAGACCACGGCCCTTACTCAAACATTCACTGACATTTTTTTGAAGAAAATACATTATGTTATTAATAAAAAATACTGAAATCGATGAAAAAAAAATTTAATATGTGATTGAAGAAATTCTCTTTTTTTTATTTAACACCCGTTAGATGCACCGTTTTTTCCTGAATATTTCAGCATCCTTCATGCAACTTGAGAATTCCATCCTCTCAGAACATATGCTATGCAGTAACTTGAAGTTCTTACAAGTATCTTAACAGTTAATAATCTGAAGATGCAATATCTGGTGTGTAACGCGGGTGGAGTTTTAGAAGTGCCCTAAAAGCGTTCTGGATCGTTGATTTTCATACGTTCAGCTGCTAGCAGTACTTGTTGGAATTCATCAAAACTAGTTGCTTGATAGAAGCTCATGATACAGATTTTCCTCCAGTCCTACCAGACCCAGCCATAACTTTCTTCAAGCGAAAATCTGCTTCGAGGTTCCATTCACTTGCTATGATTTTTTTTAACTCAACATTCTTGTAAATGGTTTGCTCTTTACAATTCGCTACAAATAAGTATTTTCGACGCGTTTATGAAACGAATCGCAGATTGAGATAAGTCCCCTCAGTGTTTTTCGGTAAAATAAACCCTTATTCCGGAATCCGGTCGGATTTGAAATTAGCACAATGTTGTGTTCTTTAAAAATGTATTCTAGTCTAGAAATTTGAAAAAAATCTTTTTTTTTCTCCATATTTCTCTAATTCAGACATTGAGGAATATACCATAGAAGAGACTTTTCGAAAATATCATTATTTACAATTTTAGTGATGCGATATCTTATCTAGTACGGCCATAACAATTAACTTCGTTAACTGCGTTTTTCTCGAAACATGTTTTTTTCAAACTGGCTTACGCGATAGTTCTACTTATCCGATCTATGTTTATATGAATACAATCTGTATGCATCCCTCTATCGCATGAACCTATAAAAAATCATGATTTCGTAACTTTACTATTTTAAAAAAATCAAGGAACTTAAAAAAAATGCAACCCGCACTTAAGTCGTGATTTTTAATACTACGAAAAATCCAACATTCTTTATGTTCTTGGGTGTCTTTATCCTGATGGGCCATCAACCTCTATTACCGATTGCAATAAATTGGATCCTAGTTCATGTGCGTTACCTTCAGAATATACATTTCAGGAAAGAGGTTCAGTCATATGAAAAAATATGGATGTTTGACCGAGCAGCACTCTCAGGCAGTTCAGTATTTTTATTGTACTCAGGGGGACGTTTTTTCAGATGGATTAAAGAAGTTGGAGCATCGCTGGGTGTATCGAACTAAAAGGAGACTATGTTGAGAAATAAATCGCCACTTTTCCAAAATTTTTGTTTTTTTTGTAGACTAAGTACTTATCGGACTGCCCTCGTATGTGAGATGTTTTTTGACGTGGTTATATGTCTCTTAATTTCTTTTCTTTATTTCATTCATTACAGACTATTCAATGCTGCTAGTACGGACTCTATAAGATTTCATTCGAATCTTCTATCTCAAAATGAGAACGATCTGAGAGTATCTATCGACAACACTTGCACCGACTCGTTAGTGACGGCACTGGACGATGAAGCATTATTGATAAATGATTACATAAACGACATGGCAAAATCAAAGGTAAGTTCCTCACAATAAAATTTTAATGATATTAATAACTACACTCATCTAAAGGTGCATTTTGATGATGTGTCCCTTTATGGGACACCAAAGGAAGAGCCTCTTCCTAGTATACCACCGTCGACGGAGAAACCATCATCGAATTTTTTGAAAAACCAGCTACAAGCATGGTTTCAGCCAACAGACAATCGACTTGCTATGAAACTTTTCGGGAGCAAAAAGGCTTTAGTGAAAGAAAGAATTCGACAGAAAACGTCAGGGCATTGGGTGATCCATCCATGCAGCTCTTTTAGGTGATTTCCAGAGCAACCAAAATAGCATTCATTTACTATAATTCTTTTGTACTTTCAGGTTTTACTGGGATTTATGTATGTTACTACTGCTCGTTGCTAATTTAATTATTTTGCCTGTTGCCATATCCTTTTTCAACGATGACCTCAGCACGAGATGGATTGCCTTCAATTGTTTAAGTGATACGATCTTTCTGGTTGATATAGTAGTCAACTTTAGAACAGGTAATGTAAACATGTCTTAATCTGCTATGCAAGTGTTGAATAATCCATCACTGAGTTCAAGCTGCACTAATCATACTGAGGCAAACAAATATTTTTGTTCCGTTTTACTTGTCACATAGTGAGCAAAACACACATAAAAAACCGTAACAACGTAACTGTAACCAGTTGCCATGTAAATTAAACATAAATTACCCTCCGATACTAATATAGCTGCAATAGACAATAGACTTTGACCCGAATCTCTCTGTTTTTTGTAACATGGAGAAATATGATGATTATCTAAAATTACATTTTCCTTTGATCAATTTTACTGTTGAGACTATTTTCCTAGAAGGACAACATTGTCATGGTGGAACACGACATTTATACTGGTTGCAATCAATACTTGTTGGAGTTTATCGACTAGTTGCTTGGTGGAAACTATTTGTAAATTGATATTCAATTCGAATTGTATGAATCCCATTCATCGTAGTGATTGAAGTATTTAAGCTCCATCAGATGCTCTTGAATTGTGTTTAAAGATATTGAATTCTATTGAATCTGATAATTTTACATGTCGTGTACAAAAGATTAGTTTTGATCAGCGTCACAATTTGGTCATCACCAGTGGATCCACAAACCTTGCTGACAACCCATTTTTGCGAATTGAGAAATCGTAATACATAGCATAACAAATAAATCTTAGAGATATTTCTACTTGATTCCTATGCATATCATCAAAATTTGTAGCAAAACAAACAAAATATTATATTGGGTGCGCCACTTAAATCGTTCTGTTTTTTTTTTGCATGAGAAACACATTTATTTGAACAATAAAATGAAATAACACATTTTTCTAAGAATTGGCCACTACTTTTTCCCTTCTTTCTGGCAGTTTACGGATTCCGTCGCGAGAGAAGCGTTCATCTTTTAAAGCCAATAATGAATCCTGCCAATTTTTTATACCTTGTTCTGATGAAGCGCAGGAAAGCGTTCTGCATCAATCAAAACAAATGGTAGTAAATGGCTGCATCAATCAAAACAAATGGACGAGGTCTGGGCTATAAGGCGGGTTAATCAGAATTTACCATCCGCTATTTTCTAAATAATTTTTAACATGAGGCCGAGCGTTGTCATGATGGAACATTATCGAATCGTGCCTGGTCGCATAATCTGGTCGTTTTTCGGCAATAAATTGCTTCAATCCGACCAATTGTTGCCTTTAAAAGTCTTCATTGATTGTTTGACCAGGTTTTAGAAGCTTTAGTGTTTTGGATTGTCGTAGTGAACCCATATTCCGTCCCCGGTAACGATTCGATGCAAAAATGACTTACTTTTGTGCCGTTTAAGCAATATTTTGGATATGCAAAATTGTCGTTCGATATCTCACGCTTTCAATTTGTATGCAACATAATTTCCTTGCTTTTGGATGCGGCTTTGAGTCGTCTTGATCGAGAACTCTAATTCTTCGTCATCAAACTTTTTCGGCTTTTCGCCTTTAACACTAAAATGACTTTCAAATCGTCTAAACCGTTCCCTACAAAATCTATCCGATGGTGCTGAATCTCCTTAAATTTCCACAAGCGTTCGAAGCGACTCAACAGCACTTTTCTGCCAATCAGAAGTTAAAACTTCCCACAAAAGGGTTTACTTGTAACGGAACTCGACATTTCTAACGCAGTTGACGTTGCAATCTGCCAACACCTCACAACTCAGCAAAAATCAGTTGTCGCCGTCGACTTTTTATAGAAAATTGAGTCATCTTGTGGGAAAGGAACGAATTAAGATTCACGTCCAATAATAAAACAAATGCATATTAACGTGAGATGTTTTTCAATGGAGCACATTTAAAGATAGATCTACATCAACATTCCAAAGCAGAATTTCATAGTTCATTTGAGGAATGTTATGGAAGTTTGATTCCATCGCAAAAAGCTTCACACCTGAACATTTATTGATTTATTTATTGTATCAATAAATCATATAAATTGAGACATTCACCACTTTTAGTGCTACAGTTTCTTCTACTTTGAAGAATGTATGAAAACTACTAAGTAATTTATGAAATGACGACGTATTCGTTTCTCAAATTTTTATTTATTAATTTATTTATTTATTTACTATGATTGTACATCCCATTGAGAGATTAGATTTGATTCACAACTTTTCGCCAATAAACCCGATCCATGGCCGCAGTTCTCCAACTACCGGCTGCACCGATTCTTGCCAAGTTCTGCTCCACCTGGTCCAACCACCTCACTCGCTGGGCTCCTCTCCTTCTTGTTCCTACCGGATTCGATGCGAACACCATCTTTGCAGGGCTGCTGTCCGGCAATATTGCAAACTTGCCCTGCCCATTGCACTCGTCCAGTCTTGGCGACTTTCTGGATGCTGGGTTCGCCGTAGAGTTGCGCCAGTTCGTGGTTCATTCTCCTTCTCCATACTCCGTCTTCCTGTACATCACCGTATATTGTTCCTTAGATTGTTTACACTCGGCTTTCGAAGAGACCAAGCGCTTGTGAGTCTTCTTCAAGCATCGTCAAACCGGTCGAATTAGGGATTTGTACATGGTACACTTCGTACGGCGTCGGAGTTTGTTGGACCTCAAGGATTTGCGGAGCCCATAGTAGGCACGACTTCCATCATCGACTTTCGTCTTCGAATTTCATGGCTGTTGTTGTCAGTTGTTATCAACGAGCCAAAGTAGACAAATTCTTCTACCACTTCGAGTTCGTCACCTTCGATCACAACACTACTACCCAATCAGCCTTGTTTCGTGTTTCAGTCGGGTATACAAGTCGGCTACTGTCGCATGTGTTCTTCCGATGTCCACGTCGTCGGCGAAGCAGATAAACTGACTAGACTTGTTGAAAATCGTGCCCCGCATGTTGAAGCCCGCTCTCCGCATAACACCTTCCAGCGCCACGTTGAAGAGCAGACAGGAGAGTCCATCGCCTTGTCGAAGTGGATCAGTCTTGTCAGCTTTCGGGGAAAGCCGTGTTCATCCATGATCCTCCATAGCTGTCGTCGGTCGACTGTATCATACGCGGCCTTGAAGTCAAAGAAGATGTGGTGCGTAGAGACCTGATACTCGCGGCACTTTTGGAAGATCTGCCTCAGTGTAAAAATTTGCTCCGTCGTCGAGCAGCCGGGCATAAATCTGGACTGATAACTCCCCACAAATCTACTCACAATTGGCGATAGACGGTGAAAGAAGATATGAACCAGAATTTTGTAGGCACCATTCAGAATTGCGATGGCAAGATAGTTCCCACAATCCAGCTGTCACCTTTTTTATAAATGGGGCAGATTACCCCGTTCTTCTTTATTGGCACTCCTCTGGTAGCTGTTCTGTGTTCCAGATCCTCACTATCAACCGGTGCATGCACTCTACAATTTTTTCCGGACCTACCTCGAAGAGCTCCGCTACGAGGCCAGCCTTACCAGCTGATTTGTGGTTCTTTAGCTGGTTAATGGCCTCCTTAACCTCGTCGGGGGCGATACGTCGTCGTTGTTTACTGCACTGTTTCTCAAATTAGTACGAGCCAATTGATACATATCCCAGCCAAACCTCAAAAAAAATAAAAAAAATTGCCAGATTGTTAAAAAGGCATGAGGTATGATATTGCCCTAGCGGATTACGACGCCAGGAACCGTTGTTCTATGTTCTTTATTCAGATTATTGTAGATTTGCATCAGGTGGAAGTTCACTTCACCATGTTTCCTTTGTACTCAAGAGGTGATTTTTTTGTCCCTTTTATTTATTTTAGGCTCATTGGCATTTTAGCTGTAACAGAGCCGAATTTTAATCGTGTACATGTCACATATTTATCATATCTATAATTAGCACATTACACAGTTGCCATTTTTCGGCGTTAGAGTATTCCCTTCTATACCATTCCATATAGTACACATTTACACAGTAGCAGCCATTTAGGCGTAAGAGTTTTCTATCTGTTCTTCCATTATCCAGTTAGACCGGACAGCGGAGACAGTTTGATTGATCATTGTTGAGTTATTTATAGAACAGCAGCCCGATGTGTCTTGCAGAGCAGAGCAGTTGTATGGATGAATCGATTATATTTCGACCGTGGATCGATCTCCATCGCTGATGATTGTTGCGTGGACGTAGTTATTCTGTAACAACACAAAGATGGTCAATGAGGGCCCTGAGTTTCGAACTCACGATCGATCAAGAGGTGATGATTGGGATCAATTTGTGGGTCCATCTACCATTAGACCAGATATTGCACTCATGCTGCCACTTTCTCATGAAGCCAATTCTTGTTCGTACTCGCATTTCTTTGCTGTACACTGTACACCTGCTGTTCTCTACTTGTAACACACATCGTCTTCGGCCAGAGTGATATCGACTAGAATCATTCCGGCTATGACGAATACCGCCTCCGCAGATATCGTTCTACAAGCGCTCGCTACTCTAATCGCCATTAATTGGAATGTTTCATTCAACAGCATGCGGTTTTGTTGCAATTCAATCGCTGCTGCTCAAACGGTATCGTTGTATCGACGTGGCTATGCTTGCCAGAAGATGCCTCTTTCAACAACTAGGCCCCGCAATATTCGGCATAACTTTAGCACTATTCGGCATAACTGATGACTGCGCTGTGATTAGCTGCTTTCGTGCATGTGTATCTAACTCTTGAAATGAAGTCGGTTATCGATAACCCTACCTAGGTATTTCAGCTCACGTTTGGAGACGATAGTGCGTCCCTACATTGGTCACTGCCTGATGTAAAACTTTATGATTGCTTATTATCACCATTTCGGTTTTGTGATGTGCTATCCGCTTCATTAAATCATTTTTCACTTGGTTTCTCGCCTCTGTAGCCAGCATTCCAACATCCTCTTGTGTCTCGTTTGTCGCCGTTAGGGAAATATCGTCGACTGACAGGATAGCATCCACTGTTGATATATATTTCCGGAATCCGAACTGCATATTCGAGGACCCGTGTTTACGTTTTGTGCACTTCGTCAAACTGTTGAGAATGATTTCATCTAGCAGTTTTTCGAGGATATCCAAATGGCTAATCGGTCTATACGAAGAGAGTTTATCTTACGGCTTCGGTTTTGGTAGCAGTACTAGTTTTTGCCTCTACCAAGTGTCGTCCATCCAAATACTTTTGTATCCAAATAGCATCCTTCATCCAAACACTTTTGCATCGTTGCCCTGAAGATGTCTGGATGCGCTTGAACCGCGGCCACATTGTGGATTCCGTCGGAGCCAGGTGCTTCATTCACTTCCACTTCTTTTGCCGTCGCTAACAGCTTTTCTGTGGACACTCTCTCGGTGTGTTCTTCATCATCATTATATGGTGTTGCTGCTCATCGGATTATGCTGCGGGAAAAGCCCTTCAACAATATTCTTCAATCTCAACGGACAGCATTCACGGGGCGTCGATGGACCTTTAATCTTTGCCATTACCACCCTATATGCATTACCCCAAGGGTTCGCATCGGCATCGCCATAGCTCTTTGAAGCTGTTTATCTTGCTGAGTCTATGTTCTATGCTTAAGGGCGGCTTTTGCTGCTTTGAATACACCCCTGCGCTCTACTCTGTCGCTACTTTTTCTGGCCCTTTGCGTTCTCCTCCTGGCTCAAGACAGTTAGATCGAAGGGAGTTAATGGCCTAGTTCTATTAATAACCTGGGTGACGTTTACCATTCGATATTTGTACTCGCGGCTTGGCATCGTCACATGCTCTCACTACAAAATTTGTCAGTTCGGCGGCACTTAGATGGGTGACTATTCATTCCTCCCGAAGAGCTTCAAGAGAAAGACTCTTGTCGAGTTCCTTCGACTTTCACTTCGACTTCTTGTTTTAGACGTATTCTGACAGCGAACAATGCGAATTGCTTGATGATCGCTGTGAGTATAATCATCACACACACATCACACCAATTAATATTGAATTCCTAGTCGGACTGCAATAGGTGACATCAATAATTGATTCTCGACCATCTCTATGGAAGGTGTTGATGGAGCCTTCATTGACCAGTCTCACATCCAGCTTTGCCAGGGTTTCCAGTAGACAAGAGCCCCTCGTTTCGGTAAATCTACTCCCCCAATACACTTCCCACAAGTTGAAGACTCCGCCGACGACTATGGGACTAGATCCGATGGGCTCTTCTGTTAGTTTATAGGGCATCTGATCGAACCGCTCAATCGACTATATCGGGGTGCACAGCAGCAACAAAATTTCGTTAATTTTGGCAATCACGAACCCATCATATGCATTGGATACAACTTCCTGGATGGGGTATCTTCCTAACGCTGTAATTTCGGCTATTCTTGCTTCATCGTTTACCCAATTTCTCTTATCTGGAGGAGCTTTCTGCGATCGCCACATCGCATTTGGTTTCTTATGGGGCTTGACACAGCAATTGTTGTGCCGTGTCGCAATGGTTCCGATTGATCTGCGTTTCTTCCATTTTGTTATTGCAGCAAGAGCCCTTTTAAAGACCGGGCATTTCGAGCCCCCTGTAGCGTGATGCATCTTAGAGGTTTTGGTACTATCTTTTGCCAAGTGCCCTTTGCCCCAGCATCTTATACAGAGGCCGGATTTTTCAGGTACTTTTCAGTATTTAGCAATATGCAGTAATGAATTATAGCACTTCACCACTTGCTGAGTAGCTCTCAGGGAGCACATTGTCCATCCGACTTTCACCTCACCAAATTCCAGCAGCTTGCTGGCTGCGGTCCTTGCTAGTCTTATGGTTGTTATTTGTGTATCTCCGAATGTTTGCCTCAGACGAATTGTAAGGGAGACTTGTACCAGCTGTTCATTTAGAGCTTCTCTAAACTTGATTTATATAGTGATCTTATCCTGGTTTCTGCATTAAACCTCTATTTCATGGGACGGATCTTTTTCTGTTTGTCCCAATAATTTTTCGACAAACTCCTTATAGCCTGAGCTTTTGATCGTTGGATCCTACAGTCCAAACAGCATTTCTCAATTTTAGGTTCGCCTTACAGCTTTTATTTTTATCTATATTTTATTGGTCCCCTCTTCCGGTCGCGATCTCCGCTCGGATTGTATAGTCGCCATAGTGATCCAAGGGTTAACTATCGAAGTAGTAAGGCCATGCAAGAATTGCTACGGTCCTTCGTGGGGTAACGTTCTCAGTGCTGGATTAGAGCTAGTTCTTTTATCAGTTGTGTCGGGATATTTCTCCCGCGGTATCTCCCTAGGGCATTACCGCATTCTTACTCGTGTTATCACCTGATTATTCGCATCTTACGACAGGGAAGGGACTAGTACCTGAAGTGCTATTCTAGGCCGGCGATTCCACGGCGAACGATGCTCTGAGTGTGGTGGGACCACGTGTACCTTGAGCTGCTGAATCAGTCGACAGTGATGTTCACATCCACTTTGGTCTATAATCACCATAGTTCTAGATATGTGCGAACGCGAGATGTAGGAAGATTAGTTTTTTTCACTCAACACTCGGTCGCGCTAGAGTGTGGAAAGAGAGTGCGCTAACTCTCTATAGTGTAGTGGATAAATTCACTGGAGAGCACAATCTGATGGGCTTTTACCTGTGTGTTCTGCCGGATGCGCATAGGTGAAACAACAGAAGTGGGTTTCAATCAACTTAGTGCTGAGGTTCGCTGAAAAAAGTGAACCAAGGTGAAATATGCGTGTGTATCATATGTCGAATGAGATTGCACTCTTCGGTTTACTCTTCAGTGCACTCTTCAGTGTACTCCTCAGTGTGGCAGAGTGCGAATCAGTGCTGGAAACAGGTTTTCGCACACTCGAACTGTCAAGAGTAAAAAGAGTATAAGAGAGTATAACCCACTCGCACCAAGATTTCTCTCAACTAGCGCACAATGGCCCTTTATATATTCGCCGGTAGAAGAGAAAAGCGCATGGTTTCTCTTTGGTGAGTGATGACTGTATCCTCAGTTTAGGCATGAAACTCGCGCGCGGGTTTCAGTGAAAATGCCATCACTGTCGGTCGAAACGGTGAATACAGCTGAATTTTACAAACCTAGCCCCGTCACATCACATTTTAGTTTCAATGGGACATGTACTTGCAAAGCAGAACTTCGCCGAATATAGAGATGGCAAAAAGAAAGTTTTCTGCATATAGGAAGCAAAAATAATGAAGAATTCCGGAAACGACAAGGAGGACTATTCTACGGAACCTTCTATAGAAACTCAGGACAATCCACATTGTCTGTAATAAGATGGAATATACATAGTCGCGGCAGATTGCTAAGCCTGGCATTGAGGGTTAACAAATCGATCAACTTGCAGCGATCAGAATAGTTTGGGAGTTTGACAGCATCATTCAACATAGAAATATATACCTAACCGATATGCGTAGAAAATGCATTTTCAAGTGAGATGCTCATTCGTTTTACTCTCCAATTCATACTTCTGGTTGTTCCGAAACATGCAGCATGATTTGGCAAATTACTGCTCAATCTTTTTGTCGTCACTGAAGCTTCCTGCTTTTGATTTACCTCCTGATTCAGTCTTCCTGGCTATCGACAAACGTTCCCTGAACTCTTCCATTCCGCACGTGTGCACCTACAACAATAAAGGTGCTTAGTGCTCGTCTCATCTAAAAGTCAGTTTTGGGTCGACCAAATTAGAAAATAAAAATTGAGAAAATAAATAGAAAATAAATTAATGAATGAAAAAATGGGTGAATGAGCAGAACAAATCATAAATAACAAAAAAGAATAGTTCAACAACAGCTCCAACTATTACATGTTTGCATGTTAATTCATAAAGTCAAGCATGCTATTGTAGACACCAGCTTTCAGCAACTCAGTGACAAATATTATTCAGGTGCATTATTTATATATTCACATTGAAATAGTGCTAATATATTAACATGAGTTTTCTCAACAATCTTCTAGGCATTATGCAACAAGATAACGCCGAACAAGTGATATTAGATCCTAAGCTTATCGCTAAACATTATTTGAAAACATGGTTTTTTCTTGATCTGATTTCATCGATTCCGTTAGATTACATATTTCTCATATTTAATCAGGTATGTATTACTTTTTTTATTTCAACCGTAGCAAAAATACGAGTTGCTGGTCGCATGAAACCAGATATGATTTGTTTTTGTATCATACAATGCATGCTTGTACACTTGCTCCATTGGAACAGACTAGCGATAATTATTATTATTTATATATGAATGATTGCACTCTCCCTAAAACTTTTCAAATAATTCGATCTACTAAATGCAATACAATAGCTCAAAATATAAATGATTTATTATTTCTCTATCTATAAGTATATTTTGCATAATCATTCATCAGCATTGAGTGATAATTTTCATAGCATTTTGTTCATATATCTACACTCATATTTTTTCATTTAGTGCACTTTAAATCAAGTTGTTTACTATTACCAAAAAAAAAAATTTCTAAGAAATTTTCAAAAAAATGGTTTTGAACACATTGTCTGACTGTGCCATTATTACTTAACCTATTGTAAATATCGAAGTCGATCATCCATTATTTGAAGTACTAAGGAATAGTTTATGTTGATCGTAATTGCATACATTCTTGCTAGCGGGTGGTTTGATTGATCTCGGTATCACTTGTTCCCCAATGTTTGAGTTTGTAATGTTCGTGTATTATGTTATGTAGTTATACTTATTGAGAATCAGTTAAAGTCTTCCAAAACTAGTCTCATTTTTTTCTCTTTTTCTTTCTAGATACAGAAAAATAATCAGGTACATGAATATTGTTTTCTAATTTTTATGTTTAATATTGTCAAACTAAATTCTGGTGTCGTTCATTTTGAAACAAAAATAGTGTAAAACAATAGAAATTATTCACATTTCATGATAATGCACTAAAGAATTGTGTTTGTTGAGGATAAGTTTCTATCAGACATTATCATAAATAGCCATCTTCGAATCGAATACACGCAAACGTAGTATTTTCAATTTTGTTCTAAACTATCTACAGTACAACGTAGTTCGTAGCTCAAAAATACCAATAGCTAGACATAATTGAGAAAGAGTATATTTCCATAACCGGCATAACCGATCCCTTTCGAAAGTGATGTATGAAAATCAATCCAATGCGATGATTTTAGCAATGCCGCGTGCAACTACTTTCAGGTGTTCCGAATAAAAATTAAACCCTCGAATGACGTTTAGTGAATATATGATGTGCCAAATAAAACTTTCGGGTTGCAAAATTGAATTCATTATACAACGATCCTTTTGATGTGATATCCTTCAACACATCTTCTGGAATTTTAGACAATAGCTGTAGTTTTAAGAATACACATTTATTCACAATGGTCCAAGATGTGCATTTAAGTGGAAATTAGCATTTAGAGCTCGACAGTTATTCTCTAGACAAAACTGTCTTAGACAAAGTTGTTACATATGATAGAGCGCTCATTTTTATGTTATCAAAAATAGGGTGATCAAAATTGTCGATAAAGTAAAAAAAATAACTTTCTTATCTTTATAGATAGAGGTAAACATCGTTCGACAAAATTGTAGTCCCAGTTATTTGAGACAACTTTGTAGAACAATTTTTTTTTCTATCTCTTGAAATAACCGATATAGCGCTTTTTTTCTAAGTTACGCTAGGGTCAGCATGAATAAAACTGTTTTTTTACTCTAACTTTTATATTTAAGATTCCACATGAAAACTGTCTTCGAAAGACTTTTAGAGGTTACTAATACAAATATTTTGTGATGCAGAACTTGTGAATACCTCAACTTCACTCAAAGTTATTGATATTTGTTCCCAAAAAATACGCGCTCTTCAATTGTTTGTCATTATTTTAGAAGCCATCCGTGTGTTATGAATCAGAGATATCCACAAAATTATGTTCTATTTGTTCAAAATTTGTGAATTTCTTCATTGTGTCGTGATTTGGAATCCGGATACTTTTTTTTAATCATGATTAGAATTCCGGATGCCTTTGCTTTGAATTTCAGACACATTTTGTCAGCAGCATTTCTTTGAGAGAAATTTGTTATTGATTTTTGTAAAGCTTACTATTTCATTGTAATTCACATCAAACATCGAAAATCTTTATTGTAACCTCTTCAATAAGGAATTTCATCGTTTGTTCTGTCTGGATTTAAAACCATCTTCTGAATGTGTTTTTTATTCTGGACATCATCTCGCATTTTTTTGTTTTATTTGTTTCGATTTTTTACATTTCTTTTGTGAACAGCTGGGTAAAAAAATGCAAAAAAAAATGTTATGGTTTTGGTATGAAATTGAATATGATGAAAAAGTGTCCGGATTCAAAAGTCGTCCTGTTTCAAAAGCATTATGGTTTCATTAGGTTCTATAATCAGTAAGCGATGATAGAACAATTATTTTATAACACTCTTTTTGCGGCCTGAAAGCGACGCGTACAATTCGATTTAGTATAACTTAGATTGATTATCTACGACTAAAAATCTATTATCTACTACTATCTACTATTATCTTCAAAATAGTCAAATTATTCGAGGATTGATGATATTTGACTAGGCATTAACGTTAGCTTGAAATCGTAATTTCAGATGACTTGATAAAAAACCACAGGTCTAGTTAATTTATACCAGGTGATCTACTAGCCACCTACGATAAGATTAGACAACTGGCTGTTTACTCTTCTTTGTCGTCCAAAAACGAAGCCATTACATGAGGATGCCAGAGTTACCAAATATTATAAAATTTCGGATATTTTTAATTTCTGTTTTTATAAATCGTAACATTTGGTTGATACGAATTTCATGATTTTGAATATTTTCAATTAGGCAATCTCAAAAATATGTTTCAAAATGATATAATAAGTCTTTCAAATACTCATATCTATAATATAATAATGATATCCATAACAACTCGTCAAAGATTGTCTGGAGAGTCTTTTCTCGTTGATTCGTGCAAAACAACGGCGCTCAAATCCATTGCAATTCAGGAAAAAGTTGAAAATTTTGACTCTTTCACAATACATGACCGTAGTACCGAATACTTCGTATACAGCCGATACACATGAACATATTGTTGGATTGATGGGACTTGCTATCAAAGCGGCGAGAATAATGTTCAGTTCAGAAATTGATGGACAGTGAGGCAGCATCGACATCATATCAAATTTCAGCTTTATCTAATTTTAGTGATAATGTGGAGGACATGAATATTGAATTCGATCATGAGTATACCGTCGAGGGAGCGAAAACTTTCCTCGGCAGAACAGAACAAAATTCGTTGTTCTAAATAGCTGGTTACATCATCAAAATAAGTCAGCGGGAAAGAACATGTCAGCAGTGTAACAAGGGATTGGTAGTCAGCAAAACACAACCTGGATTGTATCAACCATCTCGTACAAGAAACGCAGAGTTCACTGGCTAACGAAGGCTTCATCGAAGAAGAGGCTGGACAGAGCCAAACTGATACTTTCGCGGCACACAGGTCAGGAGTTCGTGTTTTCTGATGAGAAACATTTTGTCTTGCAACAGCCACACAATGCCCAAAATAATCGCCCCCGCCCCACATAAACATCCCTCGATTCCAGAGCCCACGAGAGAAAAAACGTGAAAATCAACTACGAGAAGGATCATTACGTCTTTCAACAGGACATACAGCAAATATCGTCCAAGCGTGGTGTCTTTGACTGATTTCTTCGATAAGACTTTGTTCCCTCCCGGGTCCCTGGACCTTAATCATCTGGACTTTTATGTACGCTGGCAAAGCATGAAGCGAACATGAAATGAGCACTATGAACCAATTTGAGAAGCTCATTTCCAAGATCTGGGACGAGATGCCGATGGACCAGGTGCGTGCCGCGTGCGATTCTTTTGAGAAATGTCTCAAGCTTGTCATACAGTACACAGGGGGATGCCATAGATTTTTAGAGAGTGTCCAATTGATTTGGACTTTTGATTGCTGCTCCGCAAATTTTCCAGTTAATTGTTGCAATGCAAAACAAAAGTGAACCAGCTAGATGTTCTGGGATTTATGGTTTGCAAATATGGAGTCAAATAGTAGGTCAAACGAGAATGGACACATCCTGGCCGACCATCTAAGTTCAGCGATATGCAACATCTACTATCCTGATGACCCTGATTCCTGATTCCTCTCTCCAATCGACACGGCATCCATTATAGACGTTTTCCTCTCGGACATGAACCTGTGTAAGCCAGTTAGCCACCTCGAACTGAGCTCAGATCATTATCGGGTTAGTTACAATTTCATACCGCTACAGAACCGGTCGCAAACAGACTATCTATCTAGACCATCACAGAGTGAACTGGATTGGTGTCAGTCGCCTTGTGGAATCACGCCTTCCTGATGCTACAGATTTGTCAACCATTGAAGCCATTGGAAATTAACTCAGTGTTTTAGAAAAAAAATCCATCCAGTACGATGGATGTTCGATTTTTTCTATACATCTCCCGCGTTGTTTGGCACAGACACACTTCAAAAAAATAGCCTTTGTCAAGGCTTGCGAGTTTTCCTATATCCTCATTGTCAGTAATGACGTTTTAGAGGAAAAGCTTCTGAATAACAGCAGCACCCTAGCCCAGCAATCTTCTGATGATTGTCATCCGACACCCTAACTAATCCGGAAAATATTTTCAAAAAAACTAGATCTCCACCCTTGCTAGATGTACCAGTTACGACGCTCACCGAAGAACGAAAACGTGCGACCTTCGAATAACTCGGTTCGAGACTAAGATCCGGTGTTCCTCCCTAGCAGTTTTCGATGAAAGTGAAAAATATTTGCGGCAGTGTGAATGTTTATACTACACTCATGACAAACCAAGCGAATGGTCCTAAAAAAATATTCTTTGAGGCTAGCGGGAGGCTAGTAGATAACGAAGAGCTGCTAAAGAAGCTGCTTGAAAGAGAACACACAGTTTTCGCCCGGGATGTTCATATTATTAGAGAAAACATGGAGAGCGCAACCTAGTACAAGTGTCTTTATTCTGTGCGCTTTACAAAGGGGTACACTAGATTGAAAAAACTAAGAGAAGTTAAGAGCATCAACCACATCATCATTCGCTGGGAAGCTTACTGCAACTAGCGAGCAGATGTGACGCAATACATGCACCGTTTGTTCCACTGGCATGGTTCACGAAACTACCATCTAAGAGATTAGCAGATGCAACAACTGTGGCAATGCTCATGCTTCAAAACCTGTCCTGCTGCCACGGACCGTAGCTACCCAAAACGAGCAGAATAGCCTCAGCTACTCCGATCCTTACATAGGAGAATTTTCCGGATTTTGCTCATAATCCAGTTCCTACCGAAATCTTAAAGGTGGACATATTCACATCCTGTAGCAAACGTTTGGATCAACTAGCAGAGTGAGCGTCGCGTTGATCGTCCGCATCAGAACCTCCACAATAACATCTCTTAGTGACAACATGAACAACATGAACAACATGACAACATAAGCAAAAGTGAGCCGAGACTTTTCCTAACGTAAAGAGAGTGACTTGGCTGAAGCAGTGTCATTAAAATTACTTTCTGAATCAATCGTTCAATGATCACACTATGAATTTAAAAATAGAGACTTAGTTTTTTCAGCGTGGTAAGCGTAATCATCAAATATTGGGTTGGGGAAAAAGAAATGTCGTATATTGTCAATATATGGCAACACTCAAACATATCTTGTGTTGTACTTATCGCATCGAAGTCATACTATACGGCTATTTAAAAACGACAATCTGTGCTACAAGTGTCGTTTTGACAGTGTTGTGATTGTCCTTTTCAGTCTCATGTTATAGCGCGTCAAAGATAGAGTCCACCAAGCAAGAAATTCGCCATTTTTTTACGTTTTTACTACCTGCGAGGTAAAACTGCAACGAAGGCGGCCGAAAAAATTCGTGTAGTTCATGGACCCGATACTGTAACGATTCGCACAGCACAGCGTTGGTTTGATCGATTTCGTTCTGGTGTAGTGGCTGTCGAAGATACACCCCGTACTGGTAGGCCAATCGTCGTGAAAACCGATAAAATCGTTGAAATCATCCAAGTAGACCGACATGTGAGCACTCGCTCGATTGGCAATGAACTGGGTATAGAACGCTTGCGACGCATTGTTGAAACGAAACGAACTCGATCCATTTTTGAAGAGGATGGTGACAGGTGATGAAAAGTAGATAACGTACGACAACCTAAAGCGAAAAAAGTCGTGGTCGAAGCGCGGTGAGCCGTCCCAAACCATCGCCACGCCCGGATTGACGGCCAGGAAGGTTTTGCTGTGTGTTTGGGGGATTGGAAGGGAATCATCCACTATGAGCTGCTCAACTATGACCAGACCCTCAACTCGGTTCTGTGAGGAGCTTGATCGTTTGAAGGCAAGTTATTATGTTTGTTTGCAATGATTGAATAACTCTCTTGCTCTTTAACTGTTCCGTTTTTTCTCAGTTGAATATATAGGGTTGGGGAAAAAGAAATGTCGTATTTCTGATCGAAATGATCAATAGGAATGGTGTTGTTTTCCACCAGGACAACGCTCGGCCTCACACATCTTTGATGGCCCGCCAGAAGTTACGGGAGTTCGGATGGTATGTCCTATTGCACCCACCGTATAGTCCGGATCTGGCACCAGGTGATTATCATCTCTTCCGGTCCATGCAAAACGCTTTGGTGATACTAAGCTTGCAAAAACTGGCTGTCTGAGTTTTTTTTTTGCAAATAAGGAGGGGGGGATAATCAAGTTGCCTTCTAAATGGCAACAAGTTTGCGAACAAAACGGCGCATATTTGACTTAAATTGGATGATTTTGAGTATGTTAAATAAAGCGTCAAATTTCGATCAGAAATACGACATTTCTTTTTCCCCAACCCTATATATTCAACTGAGAAAAAACGGAACTGTTAACACGTTCGTCGCCCAACGCGACGTTTTTGAGTTTCTTGCAGAGCCCAACTTGCGATTAAATTATTAAATGAAGATCAAGCTTAGTTTGTAGATAACTTTTACATGATCTAGCAATGTTTGTTTCCAATTGAAGACGAATTGATGACAATAACACATGCCAAAGTCATATTATAGGGGTTTTGCAAAAAATCTGCAGTACAAACCATCCGTACTATAAATTAATAAAAAGTATAGTATAAACAGTATAATATTATGGTTATGATTTTATTATTATTATATATTATATATTTATTATTTATTATTTCATTTCATATCCTATAGTTACATTTAGGTGCCTATTCTATCAAATACCTTCTAAAAATCCTACTCAATTCGAGCGAGGAAAGTGTCACTCATATCTGGGTGATGTGGCGTCGAATGTGTTAAAGAGCAAGAGAGTTATTCAATCATTGCAAACAAGCATAGTAACTTGCCTTCAAACGAGCAAGGACACATCGATAACGAATGAGAAAAAAATGATACATAAACGGAAAATATGTTCACAGAATATTACATCAAAATTTTAAATAGTGTTCATTTTGGTTTATATTAATTCTTCATCTTAGATGCGAATATGACTAAAAATCCGCCGTATACCATTACAAAATACGATTAAAACAGCATTTTTCATTGTATAATTTCAGGACTTTTCTGATTCATTTCAAATACTCCATGCTGGAAGAGCATTGCGAATACTTAGGCTAGCGAAGCTTTTATCGTTGGTAAGGTTACTTCGGCTTTCCCGTTTGGTGAGATATGTATCTCAATGGGAAGAAGTATATGTGAGTATTGCGTTGTTTTATAATAAGATTTTCTTCCAATATTGTTACACACATTGCATGTTGATTTTGTAGAAAGATGCCAAACACAATTTATTATTTGAATGCACACAAATACATCTTACCATATAGATTAAATCTTCTGCGCAACTTTTGCTATGAAAGCGTTTGGTAAGTGAACATTGAAAATCCTTTCAAGGGAAGGATTGTGCAGACAATTATACATTGTACACAACATCGTTGCAAATCACTTATTGGATTAGGAATACAGTAGCACCCCGATTATCTGCGAAATAGTCTGGCAATACAAAACCGTTAAACTATCCATCTGTGAGATCGTCTACACCAGTGGTCTGATAATGTGGAAACCATGACCAAAATCAAAGAGCATGGGCCTGCCACTCATTGACAAATTTGAGCAAGGCCTGTATATAATCCGCACCACTGATCATCCGCTAGTGAATGATCGGGGTTCTACTGTATTCGAATGTACATTTTCATAGCATTTCCAGTTAATGTAAATTATCATTAAGTTGCATTTACATTAACATTCCCACGTAAAATGTGATTTAGCTACTTAATTGTGAATACCACAATTTAGTTAAACATAAGATTTATGTATATAATAGCCTACACATTGGTGAGCTACGATTTGTGCGTTTTTATTGCGGAAGCTGTCGACTAAGTATGAAGCCGAATGGAGCTTTTCTCAAGATCAATGTGACTGGCGAAAATCTGATGGTTGCACAGAAGATACTCGCGTTGGCTTCATTTCAAGAGAGATTGAATGAATAAAACTCAATAAAACTCAATAACATAGTCGCGTCTTGCCCTAGAAAATTTAACAGACAATGCTCGTCGAGATGGAAATTGCAGTTTAATATTTTGATTTTCAGAAAAAAAATGAAACGACGTGCGAACCCGTAACTTGGAAAACCCGTTGCTGAAATTTTTCGAACCGACGAAAAAAAAATCAAATCTTCCCAGAATGTTTTCGTTAATCATGTTAACTGAAGTTTGCTCGGAGCGAACTGAAGAAAACTTCAAGATTTGTGGTGAAACAACTCGTGAGAATTGCACCACTGCTTTTTTTTTTCTCTATTATAGTGACTTTTAACACATTTCGGCTGGTTCGTCACTCTTACTTCCATTTTTGGAAGAATGTCGGGAGTGAGAATTGAGCTCGTAATCTCTGCGTGAGAAGTATGAATGTTACCACTACGCCAGATCGCCTCCACACATTCATTCACTGCTAATTCATTCAATCAATTTTAAGGAAAAGGAAAAATCATGGGGCCACCTTCACTTCATTTATCCAAAGTGGCCCCCTGTGATATCTTATTTCCTGAAGAAAACGAAAAAAAAACTTTAAGGAAACATTCAAGATACAATAAAGGAAACTTTGAAACGTTATCTTAAAAAAATGGCTTCCAGGAGTGCTTCATAAATTGGAAGAGGTGAAAATATTTGATACTTTGTATGGTACTATTTTGAAGGGGGCAAAATTAATATTGACGAATAATTTGAAATACTGAAGACATAATTGTTCCTGTTTCTGATCACACTTTGTATGTTTGGATTTTGGCAATTAAGTTGTATAACTCTATTCAATCGATCACAATGATGAGGAATGGAATGACGCGTACATATTGAATGAATGAATTGTTAAATTAAAGAGGCTTTAAACTTTTCAGTTCATTCACCTCTAATATTGTACAAAAAAAAAATCAATGGAACAAATTTTCCTCATATATTACGTTTATTAAGCTTTTCATAATAATGCTTCGACCCCCTTATCAGTTGATTTGCAGAAGCCATGGCGAAGACATTCAAGCAACTACGCTCGGTGCTTTGTTCGAACTACCAGCTCCGCCCCGCAGCTAAGAAGTTATACATCGTGAGGTACCTCGTGTCTGCCGGATATAGCCGATCCGGCGTTTCAACATGCTCTCTTTCTCCGGAGTAAAGCGAGAGCGTCGAATGGAAGCTTGGTTCCAGCCACCCGACGGTTCGACCGTAGAGTGCAGCAGAAGCTGAAAGGGGGAGACCGAGAGCAAGGAGGCCTTATAATTCCGCAACCTGGGCCCGGAGGTCGGAGCAACCGACCAAACGGTCAATATCTACCTGGCCTAAATAGACATTTTTATGTGGAAGCTTGAGTCGAGGTCGGTCGTGTTTGAGCAATATACAATAACGCAGGAAGAGCGACTGAAGGTGTTTATTAAAAACATCTTTCTGGCCAAGTGCAGCGTCGTGCTCTTAATGGATGCTGGATGACAACGACCGGCAGGGAACCGATAATTTTACGTCCCCCACCAAGGTGTTAAACGATGACGTCCAATACATCTCCCACACCAAGTTCCCGAAGAAAGTCCTTCAGTGGTTGAGGACGAGCGAGAAGGGAATTTTCAAGCCACTTGAACTGTGAGAATACAGTATGAAGTGCCGGAGATCACTCAAAAAGAGATGAACCTGCTGGAAATAATACAAAACGAAGAGCAGCTGAACACCGAGGCTACGAATGAGGTAAAGAAAATTCCAACAATCATCTTTTCTCCGGCCACGGTTAAGGTTCTGGCCAACTACCGCAAATCCCCCAGACAGGGCGTCGGAGCATTTTTGTAAAAGATCTTATAAACGTAGGATTTAAGGAAATTGTGTTCCATTGGATTATGTTGTTTCTTTTTTGCGCTATCCGAAATTAGTCTGTTTAAGGCATACGTTGACAACAAATGTTGCACTACCTGGATCTGCGTACTTGTGTACACTGTGGTTGGAACTGCAGGAAAACTCAGTGAATGAGATGATGGGTTTATCATACTTCCTATCAACTCGTTAGCTATTAATGAAGCTGAATCATGTTTGTAACATTGACATTGACATATTGACAAATTCTGCATCGCAAAATGTTTGTATTAGTAAACTCTAAAAGTCTTTCCAAGACAGCTTGTATGTATAATTTTAAATATAAAAGTTAGAGAAAAAAAACTGTTTTTTAATTGTGACCCTTACGCAACTTAGATAAAAGACGCTATATCGGCTATTTGAAGAGGTAGAAAAAAACTATGTTCAACAAAGATGTCTCAAATAACTAGCACTACAATATTGTCGAGCTATATTTACCTCTATCTATAGAGAAAAGAAAGTTAGATTATTATTTCATCGACAATTTTGGTCACCTTATTTTTGATAACATAAAAATGAGCTCTCTATCATATGTAACAACTTTGTCGAACACAGTTTTTGTCTAAAGAATAACTGTCGAGCTCTAAATTGTAATTTCCACTTAAATGCACCTCCTGAATAATTGTGCATTGACCTCAAAATAAATTTCGTCACGAAAAAAATAAATTTATAATAAAAAATACGCTTTCTACATGCAATAATGCTAGTAATTCGTTCTCTCAGAGTTTTTTCGTCTGACCCGAGCTCAAAATCTGTCCGATTTAGATCAGAACGTTTTTAGAAGAAAATGTGCTGTATTTATTGCCGTTAGAAGATACAGTATGGGTCTTGAGATTTTCAATCCTCCAGAAAAAAATTCTAACTTTGGGCTTGATACTTAATACTTTTGACAGACATACAGCTGTACTAGCGTTGTACTTCGAAAATTGTATGTCTGTCACCATGTACAGCGCTAAAACCATGCAAGCAACCCGGTACAATCGCTGTACCTGTACCGACCTGTTTTACTACTGTACATGGCTACAGCTTGTCAATTCCAACTGTGCGCAGCGCTATAGACGGGTAGTGGTGGGTAGCATGAACAAACCGAATCAAAACCCTCGGTAAATATTCGTTTCATTGATTTTCTCTTGTGTTAATAACTCAGATTGGAAACTTGGTTGTTGTGTTTGATAGTTTAGACGCTAAATGAAAACCATTTTCATTGAAATATGTATTCAAATGTGTGGTCAAATTTCTGATTGTCAGTTTGACATGCAGTACAATGTACAACCAAAGTAAATGTGTCATGCTACCGTGGTACCTGTACAACGCTGTACACGTACAACGCTAGTACAGCTGTATGTCTGTCCCTGGTAAAACATCAACATCAGCTTTTTTCGAATATCTGGTCATTGGATTATAGAGTGGATTTTTGCTTGTCATACTCCAAACATACTGGAGGGGTTGTTATGTATATCCAGGAATTAATATGTTTCAACATTCGGTTCAACGAAGTGATAGATAACAATTGGTCGAGAAAGGCATTCAGATTGGAAATTACGGACTGTTATACCACTGTCCCAGTTCTAGTGGCCAGCGTTTTGTTGAACTTTTAGATAACTGGTTAGAGCATTTTCTAAATTTTAATGCAATCAATGTCATAGCTGGTGATTTCAATATTAATTTGTTTGATGGACAAAATTCTTCCTAATTGAAGTGCCTAATGGATTATTTTGGATTAAAACAAACTGCTTGTGAAGCTACTCGATTAACCCAGTATATCAGAATATTGACTGACCACGTGTATACAAAATTTGACACGGTTAAATCATCTATCGCTGATGAACTGAAAATAACATATCACGAAACTATATTTATTAGTTTCAATAACAATGAGTTTTAAATAAATTATAGAGTCATGATGCTTTGATGATAGAGAATGCTTTGTGTGAGCTTGTTACTAGGAGTTTGGATTGCTATCCGGTATCTTGTGATTTAGAAACCAAAGCATCTTTTCTTACGGATTCTCTGCGAAACTGTACCAAAAATTAATTGAACAAAAACTTGTTGAGCCTAAAAACAAGAACTTTTGGTATTCTCTGGTGCGAACGTACTAGGGATTGATGTTTCAAAATGTTCCGTAACATTAATAGTGCGGTCGACTGGTGTTATTACACAGTTGCTCACAGTGATTATTCGAGATCGTTGAAAAAAGTCAGAACGGATCATATCCAGAGTAAGATTGATCAAAACAAAAATAATAGCTAACAGATTAAAAATTTTAAATTTTAAAAAATTTGAAAAGATTGAGGAAAGCTAAAAACAGTCGTCTGCGATCCATAACTTTCTGAACTTCAGTCATGACATCAGAAAATCTAATTGCTAATAAGTTTAACTCATATTTCGTTGACAGTGTTTTACTTATCAATGAAAGTATTGATTTGGTGAGTGAACCTGATGAAATAGTACAGCCGACGGCCAGCAGATGTTAACTGGAACTTTTTCACCCAATAACTTTTGCAGACCCTGAAATAATTAGTTTTGCTCTAGAAATGTCGGCTGGTATTGATGATGTCAATGCAAAAGTTGTTCAAGATTGCTTTCATGTCGTTGGACCTTCCCTATTGGACCTGATAAATAATTCATTATGAACTGGGCACGTGCTTAAAGTATGGAAGGAATCGTTAGTGGTTCCGAAGAGTTTCGTCCTACCAATTTGTTGCACACAATTGAAAAAATGCTAGAATTAGTTGTTGAAGGACAGCTGGTGAATTATTTGAATAATAATTCTTTGCTGGCACCAGAGCGATTGGGAATCACATTCATGTGAAACCGCTTTGAATCTAGTGATAGCTAAATGGAAAGAATATATAACAATATATAATATAGCATATATAATATAAGAATATAAAAAAAAGGTCATTTCAGTGTTCTTGGATAAGAAGCGCGCTTTTGAAACTATTTCCGGGCCTTGTTGTTACATACTCTGCGGCGCTTTGGTTTAAATGGTTCGGCATTGAAATGGTTCGAAAGTTATTTGAGTAATCGAATTCAGAGGACTGTTTTTGCTAATACTGTGTTTGAACCAATAGCTTGTTCATTCGGTGTTCCGCAAGGAAGCGTGTTAGGGCCTATTTTGTTCATAATGAACATAAATGACATGAAACGAGTCTTACGTTTTTGTGATATACATTTATTTGCTGACGATATAGTTCTGTTCATAGCAACTAAAACATTGGAATCAGCAGCACTTAAATGGGGATTTGCATTGTCTCAATATTTGGTTGAAATATAAGCAGTTAAAATTAAATGTTGGAAAAACCAAGTACATGGTATTTTCTTCGAGATATTGCAACACCGAGTGTTTTGTTCAAATAAATGCACTTGATCGCGTTAGAGAGATAAAGTATCTCGGTGTTACCATAGATGACAAACTGCTTTTTGAGTCTCACATAGATAATATCATCAAGAAAATTGCAAACAAATAGGGTATCATATGCCGTTTAAGGAATGATTTGACTATATCGAGTAAAATTCAATTATATAAATCGATTATATCGCCACACATAGACTTATGTTCATCCATTAATTTCCTTGCTAATGAAACACAAATGTTGAGGTTACAACGTTTACAAAATAAAGTAATGCGTTTGATTTTGCGTTGTAACTCTTATGCAAAACACAATTCAAAGGCTATCTATGAAGCAAACGATAGTGTTAATTCATTAATGGATTGCTGCCTCGATATTTGTGTGATCGAATTGTAAGAGGAAGTGATTTTCATCGATATATAACCGATAAATTTGTCCGCAAAAACAAATTTATATTTCCCGTGAACATCTACATAAGTTTCATATATCCCCCGGCTATATGAAACTTCTGTGTCTGAAGTGTTCGAAGTTCAATTTAACATATGTTTCATTGTCTATAAAGTCACAATCCACCGAGGAATTTTGATGCATGCTACGAGTCAATTGTATTTGCTTCTTGGAGTGCATAATCTATCGATATAATCGATCTTGTCGAACATTGATGACTTCATCCAATAGTCATCCAAAACGGTCCGTTTTGACCGCCAAGATTGGGTCGATAGAATGTCAACGATCTACCTCAAATACTGTAATCTTGCAATCGATTTATCAACCTTTTAAATGCATTCATCGAACAACTTGACGCCACTTCCAAACCAACATGTGCAAGACGTCAACCTTGACGCCACTTCCAAGCCAACATGTGCAAGACGTCAACCTGCTTGCAGCGGTGCTCGGTCCCTATTATGGATGCATTTGTTTTTAAGACAATCAACGATGAAATTAAAAATTTGATTATATATACTAGATATATGTACATTAGGTGGTTTTGATTTTTTGGTCACTCAGTTTCGTGTACTCTTGGAACATTTTTGAAGATAAAAAAATCAAAATATTGAGCGCTTTGAGGCATCCCTAAATCATGTCCGATTGAGCTGAAATTTTGCACATGTCTTTTTTAGGCCCTATAAACAAAATGTACATGGTCGGTTTTTGAAATTTGGTGATAAGTTTTTTTTCCATACATCCATTGCCACCCTAATCTACATATATTGCATAACATACATATTACATTTATCAAACAACCGCAGCGGTTATAAAAGTGTCCCATCGCTGGAGGAATCTGCATTTTTGGGCGGCCAGCTGTTGCTTGCTGTTCCTAAGGCGGCTCGCACACCGGAAAAAATAGCAAGCTGCAATACGCAATATGCAACATGCAACATATTTTGTTGTTCTTCGCATACCAGAGCCATAAACACGCCTGACATTATGCAAACAATCTACCTAATGTATGAAACCTGTCAAATTATGAGCGATAAGTTGCTCTTCAGCCGACACGTTGTGTTGCCAGCGATATGTGTTGCTCTGTAAAGGCGATAGCGATATCGTATTCAGAGTTACCATATCTACAGAATAATCTGTATTATACACATTTTTCAGACTTTTTGAAACCAAGAATCTGTAGATACAGATTACAGATTTTCCTGGTTTTCATACAGATTTACAGATTTTTCAAATTAACGATATTAGTTATGGCTTGATCTCAATATTTTTTCCCAACTCCAATTTTATTCATATAGTATTCGAATCAGTTTGAATAGAAGTCATTTTGGCATTCATATTTAGCATGTAGTACTGCTTTCCCATGTTCAAGCTAAGGCGAAAAGATGCAAAAGTCTGCGCCATCGGCTATAAACAATAAATAAATTTCGATATAACATACCCTCGTTATAACGTACCCTCGATATAACGTCACTCGATATAACGTACACTTTACCTCGATATAACGTACACATTTCCAAAGTGTAAAGGAAAATTGTTTTCAATATATGTTCTGATAGAACATTACCTGTATTGTGATGCTAAAACAAGTTTTGTACCTTCGATCAATCCCGAACTACAGCTGGTTTTGGATTCTAAATGAATCAAGCTTTAATTAACAGTACGAAGGGAAACATCATGAGAAAGGCTGGCTTCGAACAAGATTCTTCTATTTTTTCTAAACTTCTAATAAGTATTTAATAAAAAACAATGTTTTCATGTTTATGTTTAAAAAATATTTGTTATAATGCTTCTTCGTGTGATATCTTTCGCATGTATCACAATAATAATTTGTTTGGCGTCTTTTGCCTTTGATCTTTCTGTTTCAACATACAACATGCTCTTTACATAGTGCTGCAATACATGGAGTTTTCAATGCTTTCTTCAAGCATAGATGACAACTTTTGTTTATACTGAGTACAGTTATCTACCATTCATAGTAGCACCGTTTTGGTTCGTGAATAAGTTAAAATTAAATATTCATTTAGAAAAAGTGTGAACTGATACATTGTTGCTTAAATTATAATATAAGTACACTTCTCTGCTGTGGTGACTGAGAGCAGATAAACAACCGCAAAGGATTAATACAGATTTCTATACAGATTTTCTGAGAAAAAACACAGATAAAAAATTTTTTGATACTAAAAACACAGATTTTTTTATGATCGCATTGCGTCGGTGTGCGAGATGAACAAAAAATAAATGGAAAAATCCATTGGCGATAATATCGCTTATTGCATGTTGATAGTTGCTAGTTACTCATTGCTCCGGTGTGCGAGCCGCCCAAATTTGGATTTGTTGTCAACAATATCTGGCTGCTGCGCCATCATGTGGACAGTCCGCTGATTCGGTAAATTAATACAGGGTGATGAAGTAATTGTTTAATCGCTGAAAAAACAAAACCTGTATTAGGAAGTTTACGTTAGAATTATCCACACCTACAAAAGTTGATACTCGAGTATTTCTTCGTTATGTTTCAAATGACAACTCAGAGAGAATTGCAAAAAGCAACTGTTGCTATGATGCGGTTCCGCTCATAACATGCATCATTTCTAGTGTTTTGTTCCTTTGAGGCGAATGATCTGAAAAGTTTAAAGTCTCTTTGAAACAAAGAACGGAACGGTTTTCGGTTGATGATATCCCACATTCCGTTTTGCTTGCCAAGATTGGGTCGATGAAATGTCAACAATCGACTACAAATGCTGCCACCTTGCAATCGATTTATCAACCTTTTATATGCATTCATCGAACAACTTGACGCCACTTTCTTGCCAACATGTGCAAGGCGTCGACCTGCTTGCAGCGCTGCTCCAGCACTGCTCGCCTTTTGATTGTATTGGTTTGTTATGAAACATGAAACCGAAATTCATTGATTGATTTTAATAATATCATTTGAAAAAAAAGTCGATTGGATTGTGGGATGTCGTTATTTCGTTCATCGATTTTATTCTGGGCAGTGAATCGGTGCGGCATGTCCCACAAGAATATTGAAGGAACTATGTCATTTATTGACGATCATCATAATTCATCCGAATTATGCAGTAACAAAAATATTGATTTTATAGACAATAACAGCAGAAGAGACATGGTGCCGTTTACATATGAGGACTTAGAATGAAAGGGATGTAAGTGATTTGATCGATTCCTCTTCATGAACTTTCTCTTTAGTTAATAACTCAACTGCAAAAACGTTCCTATTTGAGTTTGCTATAGAATCCGATGGATGAGGTTCTGACCTATCTTCCAAATTGTCAAATACAGTTGGGAATAAGTTTGCAGTTTGCAGTTATGATCAAAAGAGAGAATCGGTGTAAAGACATCGATGATGTCACTTACACCCCTTTCATTTTGAGCCCCTCATATTATTGTACGGTGACTTAGGTAAAAAACAAAATATTTCGCGAGTAACAAAAAGTGTCATATTGAATGTTGTTCAGTGTTGCCACGATGCAATTGTGGCTTAAGAATGCATCCGTTGACTGTGGTCAGCGCCTGGTCATACAGCTTTCGGGCTCCCTTTTTTTTGGCTTTGCGGTCCTAATTGGTTTCTTAATAACTCGACACTCGAAGAAAACTTCCCGAATGCGTATACTCCGAGTTTATTTGTCACATGGTCCACCAAAAATTTGTTATTTTTTTTGGAAGCCGAATAAATGAAATATTGTCAAAACACGTTTCCGTATGCGTACTTCCATCAGATTGTGAATAATCTCCGGAAAGTAATGTTATAGTTATATAATATACTCTTGACACACGTACACAACAGAATCATTCATCCATTGCATAGAGAGCTTCTTCTTCTTCCATTTTAACTGACATTTTCCCTTCGAATAGTCCCTTGTGATACAATTGTCACTTTATTTCATACAATAGTTTCTGAATAAAACAATATAAACGGTGTCCATTTTCTTTTTCATTGAAGCTCACGAATTTGTACTAAATGATTCATAGAATTATCGTTTTTGTATTGCTTTATTAATACTTTCTTTTCCTTAACTGTTTTATAACCCCTATAGATCCTACAAAATCTGCAAAAAAAACATTCAGATCGAAGAGGAAGATCTTTTCGAAAAGAACAGGCGGGCTTTTCGAAGAGCAATCTTATTTTTAAGGTAACAATTTACGCTTGAACGCCTGGTGTTTGATAGATTTGCCAAATTCTGTTAATTTGTTAATCCATTAAAATGGAACCCAAAAACATGTTTCATATACAATTATAGAATGTCACGTATCGGGCTGTTACACTTTTGCTCTATTTTGTTTATACATTATCAATGGCTTCAAGTATAATATTATATGATTTGCGGAAAATATTTAGTTTGGCTGCGTTTGAGCAATTCACGGCTTCCTCTCTGTTAGTGTTGTCCCATGTCAATAGTATAATGTAGATTCGTTCGAAATTTGTTCTGTTTCCTACGCTGATTTTTGAATGGCGAAAACTTTCCAAATCTCAGTTACTGAAATCAATCTAAGCTTTAGGTTATCTATCTGATGCAGAATAGATAAATGAATCATGTAGTTACTGTATTAATTTAAGTAAATACTTTTTAATATATTAGAAACATCTTATTTTACTTTAGATGAAAATTTATTCACATTCATAATTCTTTTTCTTCGTCAGTCATACTACTCAACACTCCAATGCAAATAATGGCAGAGAAATGGACAGATGGACATTATTCTGTATAAATTGACGCTAAACATTCTTTCGATAATCGTTTACGCATGGGTTCCAGGATTCTACTAACGCTACATTTTCCACTTATGTTTGCATGACACTCGCATCCATAAATGTTTTTAAAATTCAATGTGAATATTTGTCCCGAAGTTCAACCAATTCAAGATAATTTTTGAACAAATTATTGGTAAAATAAACGACGATCGATGGGATGACGCTTTTATCATCAACTGTATGGTATTGGAGCGCGTATCTAGTATTCCCATAAAAGTGTCACTTAATTGAAGTGTGTTCACTGTTTGATATTTATTTGAGCACTTATGCAACACACTGTTGTTAGTACTGGGTGGAGAAGAAGCTCATTCACTAAGAAGTGTGGGTTTTGGCTTCATCAAGATGGAGAAAAGCAAAAAATTTCCTTCGTTTGGTTTAGTTAGCATCATGGAAACGGCGAGTGCGTTCGCCGTCGGGCTGTTCCGTTGAGGGTCGCATCAACGCTTCCGCTCACAACAAACTTATGAAAGACATGTTTTCTATTCATTTTCGGAAAATCGCGAAGGAAAAAAGAACAACGGAAATAACTGCAGAGAAAAAAAGTGTTATGTCACCAAAGTCTACTAGAAATATTCTTACGCGGAAAAACTTCATGAGTAAAAATGCTACACAGAAAAAAGAGCAATGTTTTCCAACATTTCCAAAAACAGTTGTATATTCAAACCCAATTTTCAAACTTTTGTCAGATTGACTACTTGAGTTTACTCAGCATTGACGTGCAACTATTATCAAACAAATTTTAGCGCTTACTTTTCACATACGAAAAAAAACAATATCAGAAATATTTATGAGATTTCGGCTGTTCTCTTTTTTGCCTTTTGTGATGCAGTCTATAGTTACTTTGTAAGAGCTGTCTGAGTATTCATGTAAATATTGACGCAGATTCTATGTCATCAATGGTTAATTTCGATTTGTCGGTATGATATGTGAATTATTGATGTTACAAAATAAAATAATTTAATAAGAGTAAGTTTTTTATTTTTTTTCTCAAAAATTAATGCTTTACTCTGCAAAAATGGTTACAAATTTAAAATTCAAAGTATTGCGCATCGCTAGCCACACCTTTTCCCATCTTTCTGTCAATTCACGGATCCTTAAATAATCGGCCGGTTTGTCGGCTAACCACGAATCGATCCAATTTTTGACTTCATCAAAATTGGAGAAGTGTTGGTCAACCTGTTGCATGTTGCATCGATCAAAAAAGGTAGTAATCGGACGGACCAATGTCTGGAGAATACGGATGGTGGTATACCTCCCATTTCAGCGTTCCCTAGTATGTTTTGACCGGTTTCCCGACATGCGGCCGAGCATTGTCGTGCCGCAAAATAACTTTATCGTGTCTTTGCTCGTATTGTGGCCGTTTTTCCTTTAGTGCACACCTCAAACGCATCAATTGTCGTCGGTAGAGGTCTTCCCGTAATGGTTTCATTTGGTTTTAGCAGCTCATAGTACACCACACCCAGCTGGTCCTACCATATAAACAGCCATACTTTTCCCAACGTTTAGGGTTTTCGTATTGGACCCACTTTTCATCACCAGTAACGATTCGATGCAAAAAACCCTTTATTTTATGCCGTTGGAGCAGTTGTTCTTCTTCTTGAATGGCGTTAACGTTCCCTATGAAACTTTTGCCGTCTCAACGTATGCATTAATTAGCGTCATTTATTAATACTTAGTTGAGATTTTGTATGCCGAATAACACGCCTTAAATATATTCTGAGGGGCAAGCTCTAGAATACGCGTGACCACAGTGCAAAGTCGAAGGAAATTTCTTTCACGAAAAATTCCCCCGGCCAGAACGGGAATCGAACCCGAACACCCGGCATGATAATGTGAGACGCTAACCCCTCGGCCACGGGTGCACCGAAGCAGTTGTTCGCAAGTGAAAAAACGGCTCTCGACGTCTCGTGGCTTCAATTCATACAGCAGCCAATGTCGTTTCTTTCGGATCATTCCCATTGCTTTTAAACTATCGGATATGGTTTGCTGAGCTACTCCAAGTGTATCTGCAAGTTTTTGTTGCGTTTGTGATGTATCTTGATCGAGTAAAGCCTAAAATTCTTCATCTTCAAACTTTCTTGGCGGTTCGGAACGTTCTTCGTCTTTCAAGTCAAAATTACCACTTTTAAACCGTGAAAATCATGTAGTATTAACTGAGCACATTTTTTTCAAACGAAAGCTTTATTTTCATTGTTGGCGGTGGATAAGGGCCTACTCACGAACGTTACTTCACGGTGAAAATGGAATTATTTGCATGTATGATTATATACAGGGACCGAAATCTTCGAAGATGAAAAATGAAAATCGACTCTCCTCTCAGTACTTCCGCTTTGACTAGGACTACTTCGCCATTCGCTGTCAACACAATTTGAATTGACTAGAAAATGAATTGACGAGCGTTGAGAGCGAGGATGACTGAAGAACTATTCTAGTCAATGATTGTTCTAATTGACGTGAATAATGAGTACACGTTTGCTTCTTCATCCAACTGACTTCAATCTACACTTCTACTTACCCCTGACGTGAATCTCTTTACCCGCGAACACAATCTTATTTTTACGTCCATATAAAGTCCATATAAAATTGATTCCTGATGCAAAATGTAGTTACACCATATATGGACGGTTTATTGTCTACCCACCATGAACTCAAACCACTGAACGTAAACAGTTATCAGGTTTGCTATAAATGTCCTCGCGTTAGTATTAGTAAACAGCGTACAGTTTGAGAGGAATTCTAAACAAAATTTCACTTTCATTTTGTCTCCGGGTTCAATTTTGTGAAAAAAAACATACAGAAAAATAGGTTTATATCAACAGAATTCACTAATTTAACAGTTGTTGTGAACACAACACTGCACGCTATTTCATACGTATGAGTAATTTTATGCATACGTGATACAAGAGAAAGAGAAACGAATTCATTTCGAGGGGAACCAAATGCAATGAAGTTCATTTGACGGGAAAGAATGAAATGAGATAGTCGGGAGATAGCGACTTAACGCCTGATTGACTATTGAGTTATGTTGACGGAGAAACTGCTGGAAGAAGCCGAAAGTCATTTCTAATTGAATACGGAGGGATCTTTTTTTCATAGTCCCCTCAGTTGAATATGACTATGCCGAGCCCTGGTTATATACACTTCATTTCGTTTTCATCGTGAAGTGGCGTTCGTGATCAGACTCGAAATGTCAATGTTCAAGAATTGTTTCCGATCTATTTCCCGAAAAATCGATCATTTTACAAAATCTGCAAAGTACAAATACGCTGCGTGATAACTCAGTGAAAATAATGAGTGTAAGTTGAGTGAAATTAATTACATTGAAGGTCCACATACATATAATTTGCTCCAGCTCCTCCACACACCAAATTTTACGAACCGTCATCAAAATTCTCAATTGAAAATTAAGAAATGAATAAAAAACCTTCTGTCTTCCAAAGTACACAAACCAGAATGCGGTGCGGAGGTTAGATGAGTTGGTATTGATTCAACAGAAAAAAGTTCATTATGGCCATCGTTCGATTTTTCGAACACTCAATTCTCGCGGTTGTTTTTTTCATGCAGGATGCTCAGTCGGATGATTTTTACCCTACATCAGAATGTGTATGTGTGTATTATCAAAGCAATACTGTAGAAAAGTTTACATATTTTTGTATTTTATTGTTTTTTATTGAAATTGAGAACACTATCCAGACTTACTTGCTTTAAATCGAATGTATGGCCCAATAAAGTTAGACAAAATTGATGGTGAGTAGTAGCTTAGAAATTAAGCTATCTTTTGGTGCAAAAACATTACCGTTTGGTTGCTTGTATGTATGGTTGATTCTACATGAAAAAATCGCACAAAGATTACATTTTTTATTTTTTTTATAAATGGCTACGATCTCGCGAAGTATTGAAATTACATAAATTTTTGAAAAATCGTATCATTATTTTGGTGAGTTTGACACGGCACTGTTCGCTGTCAATCTTTGGTGAATTGAAAGAGTTTTCTAGTAAAAAAAACATTAAAAAATATCGAAGTTAAATTAAATTTTTGAGTAAAAGTTATTTAAAGTATTATTTTTCATTAATAGTTTATTAATTTTGCAACATCCTTTCCGCACATCATATTTTAATCAGACATCTGAGTTTCGCGTCGCGATTTTCCTAAAACAAAAGTTTATTGATCATTGGTCATATGATAATGAAAATCGCGATTTTGAGAAACTGTTCAAAATCAGTTGATTTTTCGCTGATTTGGCGTGGAATTGCTCAATAGTTAATTTACAACACCAAAGTCTCAAGCAGAAAAGAAATTCTAATATGATCTAATTTTTCATCTTACCATATAGGACATTAGAAATAAAACGTTATATTTGCGAATTAATTTCCATACCATTATATTGCATATTAAAAGTTAGAACAGTGTTAAAAAATACATAATCTCATAATTACCTAGCAATTACAAACAATTCATCAAATTAAACTCCACGTTCAATTGTTGCAGTACTATCTCCCATTTGAACTTACACACTACTATATTTATTACTTTTTGTAGCAAAGATACATTAGATGTAGCATTGTAGGTATATTGCATCGTTTAAATTGCAATGTGTCTGTTCATAATTTTAGTAATAAATAGCCATTGCTATCCACATGTAATAATTTTTTTTCAGGATAAAGTAGTAATTTTATTAAAATATAATTATCTAAAGAAAAAAACTTTAAGGTGACCGAAATACAGTAATTATATAGTTTTTTCGAATTACTATTTGATCCACCGATAATGTGAATGTGGCTCCGCTTTGAGAACTCTGAAAGTGTCGATCTCTTCTTTTTGATATTGCATTGATTGACGAGGTAACAAGGAACTTTCATAACAGGGTTTTCTATTGAGACCGATAGCTTCAATTTCAACAGAATATCGTGAAGCCAAGAAGCTAACAAAAACCAATTTTCATTTCAACAATATGTTTATTTTATCATAGCCGCCAAAGCGAATAGTTACTGCTCTGCCCATGTTTGCATAGGAGACGTAATCACCAACACCATTAGTGTTGAGAAAACGCATTTTTGTTGTCTTTTGGGCTACAATCATAACCGTGCAAGCTTCCAATGAAATGATCTATCGAGGTGAAGGATATTATCGACAAAAAGAAAGCCTAGGAGATTTTGCGGATTAAAACATAGTTTTCCTTTTGGAAAACGCTTGCGTCTATTTATGCGGACAATCAATCGTTTCAATGAGCATATAGCTAGAACGTATAGTCGTATAGCTAGACGTAACCAACAGGTTGCTATGTCTGTAGTGTTAGCAACCTTTCTGATAATAGTCAAAACGTCTCCGTCGATAGTTGTAGTTGTTGTCGGATAAAATCAAATAGGTTTAGAAGAAATTCCAATGGACGAACCATCACATAAAGAAATTGAAGATATTGTTAAAAACCAACTGAAAGATGTTTTTAAGTTTTCATTTAATTCCATTGTCCAGCTTCAGCTTTAAAAATCAGAAAAGGATTTTATAATTAAAAAGGTTTTGGCTGTAATACCGATAGATAAACATGACTATTGGATTAATTTGCCAGGGAATCAAATACACTCAGCGAAACAAAAATAGCACCACTTAGTTTTTTTTCGTTTCAAAAGCTGTCGGATTGATCACAATTCCTAAGATTCTTTCCAAAAAGCATTAGGGTTTAATCCACGATAAATTTAGTTTATTTTGTAGGACGTTTACATTTTAGCCACTGAAAGCTAAAAAAAAGTATGCAAAATAAAAATAGCACAATTTTTTTATTGCAAAAAAAAATCCTATTTCTCAAATTACATCAAGTAGGCGTATTTAGTAATGTGTATATGATCCATTGTTTCGAATAACTTAAAAAAAAAATCAGGACCCATCAATGCCTCACCATGTTCAATCAAACTTATCTCCAGCATTTCTACGCAATCTCCAGAGTTCATTTTTGTCGTTATCCACGCCAATGGAAGTTTTCCTTTGATGGAAAATGCACCCCAAACCATTAGTGATCATCTACCTGTTCGTCTTAACATCCTTAGCATTGCTCAAATCGTGCCAGTAGTATTGCCAGCCATCTGGTCCATCAAAGTTGAACTTTTTTTTATCCGAAAAGAGCACGTTGTTCCATTCCTCGGTCCAGGAAATGTACTTCATAGCGAATTCGAAGCGATTCAATTTATGGCATATCGTCAAGTTGGGTTATCCAAGCCATTCATGACACTTCAAGTTCTCACTACTGGACAAAACTCGTTGAACGCGACGTGTAGTAACCAGAAGCTCCAATTCCGCACGGATTTCAGATGCTGTTCTTTTCTGGTTCACTGCAATTCTACGAATTCTCCGTATATCCATCGCCGAGAGCTTAATTTTCTTTCCCCGTTTCTCAACGCGGTCACCTTTGTCACCGTTTTTCAAGAAATTTTCAACGTCCGTGTGTGCCCGATGAATTTCCGACCGATTTCTCTATTAGAGAGGCCTGCATTGTTGTAGACTTTGGTTATCACCTTTTCTTCGAACGTAAGATGCTTTGTTCGACCCATGATGTCTAAATGACATAGGAAAAGTTTGATCTCACTACCAAACGAACCCACTTTGAGCACAACTTCTACTATATTACCATAACGAACACCTGTCACTGGACTGTGACTGGACTGTAAACTTTTTCAAACTGCCTGTGGTTATTTCTGGACACGAATGTCTTGTTGGTGGTTTAAGAATGCGTTTTGTTTTTCATTGTTCAGTGTAACTCGTATATATTAGTATCATTAGTTGTTAATTATTCTGCGACCATTGTTTTGTCTTTTTTCTTATCATAGGTCATTACTAGAGCTTTTTTTCGTACACAGTCTATCATCTTTTGCACGAACCCTGTTTCTACTTGTATGGCTATCGAATTCCAAGTTTTCTGTAACGTATTGCCAAGTATTGCCTCCAAATATTCTACTTTGTATTTCGGTCCGATACAATCTGGCTATCAAAACTCCTTTATCCAGCCCTTTTCTTCATCTTTTGGACGTAGGATTTCCCTCGATGACAACTTCGGGTCCCGCTTGAAAACACCCAATACACTCGCATGTGTTCTTGGATTCACTGAATTTGTCAGTCTGAAACTGCCAGGTTTCTGGGCGATGGTCAGACTTTCCCAGATTTCGTAACAAAGTCAGACCGTAGATTTCGGACATTTCGAATTTTGAGCGTACAGGAACGAATCACGATGCGCTTGCATCGGTGAAGCCATGATGTAAATAAATCAACTTACTCTAACAACCAACGCCTACTGTGAAATTTCGAAAACATTTACGCGTTATTTTGTGCGGATATTTTGGTTACTTAAAGGATTCGAGTGCGGAATACTCTGTAACGATGGTTTCTATTCTGATTGATAGAAACAAGCCATTTCCGTGCTATTGTCTATGTTAATGTTGCTAGCAATTACTAAAGTTCTATAACACTCCTCTGCTATGTGACTAAGTGAAGCTGATGGAACCTATCGGGCCCTATTATGATGAAACGATGATTTTTTGTTTGACTCTCCGTTTTTAGATATCGTGGAATACAAATTTTGGGTAGTTGAATAACAAAGTAAAATAATTTTTGGTCATATTCGTCAATATTGAAATTGTTCGCTTGAAATCCGTTACCGCCAGAAATCAATAAATAATAAGCTTTTGCAAATGTCTCGTCCCATCTACGAAGCAATACCAAGACAATTTTTTCGAAATGGCGTTGATTAGCGATTCCAACATTACTTCATCATTGTAAAATAGAATTCCGAAAATAATTTGGTATTTTTGAGTCTCATCTAAGCTCAAGGATTTCATGGATGTGATATGTATTGGTCACAAAAACGCTTAAGCAAAACATTAATCAATCAGTTTAGTGTAACCGTTGCATATGGATCCGATTTTCGTACTACTTGCTGCTCAGAATACAATCAACTGGTGTTATTTGGCATGGAAATTCATATTTTGTATTAATTACAAATAACGCAAGTAATACCACTTTGAGAAGGCAACATTTATCTAGTGCCTTAAGTGTCTTCTAAAGAAAACATAAAGCTAGACAGGCCGTTAAGGGAAGGATATAGCCGATCCGGCATTTTAAACATCCTCTCTCTTATGGAAAAAAGCGAGAGCATCGAACGGATGCCTAGTTCCACGACCTTACGGAGCAGAAGAAATTGAAAAGTAAAAAAGAGAGCAAGGAGGCCTCACCTTTCCGCACCTTGGACTTGGTCTGAGCAACCGGCCGAATGTTGAAGAAGTACCTGGCCAGAATGGAAATTTTTATGCGGAAGCGTCAGTTGAAGCCGTCCGTGTCTGAGCAACAGACAATCAGCCAGATGGAGCGGCTGCAGGTGCTTTACGTCAAATATGTCTGACGTCAAATATGTCTCCCACATAAATTTTGGAAGAAGGTCCTTCTGGGTCTGTCCTCCAGCCAGAACGGGAATCGAACCCGAAACCCCGGCACGATAATGTGACGCTAACCACTCGGCCACGGGAGCATCAATGATATCAAAAGCCAATTTCACAACCATTCCTGGTGGTTAGACGCCTCTTTTACTGCCTAGCGAACTATCAAACATCGATCATAGTTCTGAATCAAATCGGCCTTCTTCACGAAGTCAAAGACATCCCTATGTTTTTGTGCGTCGTTTTGTAAAACTCGTCTCGATGGTGACCACCGATGGTCTCGATGGTGCACTCCTAATGAAGTCTTTATCAAGTATACCCGTACTGGTAATGGGACCCCTCTGCTCTTCGCTAGTGTGACGCGGGATCAAAAAATAATCTTAACGTAGGACTACGTCTTTCATTTCTGAACCGGGGTGTGAGTTCAAGGTTTAGAAAACGAAAGCGTTCAAGATTCTAATACCAATGAGCCTGGGGAAATCGACATTGCAAAATAGATGCAAGTTGCGTGTACTTTTGTACTCGCATGCGTTTCTGCAGACCGGAATGAGTTTCCTCAATACAGGTTTCAAAACCACTGAGCCTGGGGAAATCGGTATGGCAAAATAGATGCAAGGTGCGAGTACTTTTGTACCCGCATTCCATTTTAGCACTCCGGAATATGTGCGGACTTCAAAAACGGTATGAACACAGCGCTATGGTTCGGTTATTAAAGACTGCGTTGGTAGATATCCCTTCATGTCTTCAGCTCACTGAACTTCTACGTGTACCGTTTGACAAAATGTTTATAACAATTTGCAGCGATCAACTTACATGTCAAAATCATAACTTCGGGCACATAAGATCATCGAGTAAAGCAAATTTGCGGATCGAGAAGTACTTGGGAGATGCAACACCTTCATAGAGAAATGTAATTGATCGTTTAGTCACTCTTCCGTTCACATATTTTGGAAGTCCTCGATAAATGAATGAAATGACCAAGGCATCGTGCCTTGGTCATTTCATGTCAGACTTGCAACGAAAAAAGTAATCTATCACAACGCATGAATTGGCCTAAATTGGAATTTGTTCGTAGTTGAACACGGAAATTGTTACTCTCAATCCACTGGTTTAATCAATATTTTAATCAACACACTCACCAACGATAAATCAACGATTTAATCAATACCATGGCCGCGATAGTCCTACGTCAACCTGCGATTATATCTTAGGCACAACCCACCCATAGTTTTTTTCTTTCTGTATTATAGTGACTTTCAACACTTTGGGCCGGTTCGTCAGATTACTTCCATTTTTGGAAGGATGTCGGGAGTAAAAATCGAACTGTCAAATGATTTGCAAAAGATGCGAAATTAATCGGAAACTCTAATACGCCGTCCAGTATCCCGATGGTCGGAGAGTCATCGGTTACGCGTCCATCACTGCCTCGTTTTTCTTCAATCACTTCAATCGCTCAGAGCATTCGTTGCTTTCTTCTTTACAAGATTTGCTTTACTTGATGCTTGAAGCTTTTCTTAGCTTAGTTCAGAGCGACACATTAACATCCGACACATCTGCACCCCTAAAATCGTGCACCCGGGGACGGTTCGCCCCCTCTGCACTAATACTAAATACTAAATACTTAAATACTAAATACTAAATACTAATGAATCATGTGCTGCGGTCGGCTGTCTGTTGGATGAACCAACATGCGAGGAGATTCGTTCGTTCGGTATCGATATTGTGATCGAAGGCATTAGTAAACTAAAGTTTTTCATCTCATCAAATTGCACTATCGTCTCTAGAGGAACTTTCCGGAACGTAGTATTACTTGCGTCGTTTCAAATCAGTACCCATTTGAGATGTTCAGACGTGACTAGTTCGGAATTACACGTACATATACCAGTACGGATGAAATTTATTTCTCTAAACCCCCCGGTCATGCTATCATCCGAGATCGTATGCAAGTCGGAAAAGTTGATGCCTGATCAAGCGATTAATCTATGGTATCCGAATGGAAATGGTACTTGCTGTTATAATGGTCAGTCGAGAAATGTGATTTTCGATTATCATCATTTAAGCCACATTAGATATCGTAAAGCATCATCATTTTAGGCACATTAGATAACCTGCATCCAAGTTCCTGCATCGCATCATTTGATAATACTCCACGGATTGATTTATTACATATAATAAGACTCTCAGAGATAGAAGCAGAGTAATGTGACCGATGGTCGCAATATTCTTGAGCTCAAAACTCAACAATGTTCATTGAACTTATCATTGAATACGTAACGGTTTGTTTTCGTCAAAAATAAGCTCCAGTGAGCCTTGCACTTAAGTAGTCACCTCATTTTTGAACAGTAAATACAATAGAATGGAATTATATATAATTTGATTTACCGGAAAGATTGTTGACAATTTTGGTACTGAAAACTTAATTGATTGCTTTGTTATAAATTGATGTTGATTACTTTATAACCTCACACAAATACACATCAACAATACATGAATATTTTATTACGACTGAATATCGACAATAATACAGTTCAACTTTAGCTCATGTTCTACAAATGTTATTGATTTTGTCCCTTAACTGATAGTAACTGTACACAATGTGTGTTATACTGGTGAACCCCGTAGAATACAATCGAAATAATACAAATTCAAATACAAATTTTCTTTTCAGTTTTTAAATATGGCGTCCGTGTTCATGCGGATATTCAATCTAATCTGTATGATGCTACTAATAGGGCACTGGAGTGGATGCTTGCAGTTTTTGGTTCCTATGTTACAAGGATTTCCTTCGAATTCATGGGTAGCGATAAATGAGCTACAGGTAAATATTCTGCATTTCCGATTGTTTTTTTGTTATTTCTATTAATTACTAGATACAATTTATTTACTTTAGTTTTTATGGCGTTAATATCCTATATCATGCTTCGTTTGTAGCAAATGTGCCAATATAACATAAACATGAATTCTATTCAAGCAGACTTATAGCCCTCGTACTGTATTTTTTGTTTCATTTGCCTTTTAATATAAACGCTCACAATCCATTTTTACTTTTTTTCATCCATGTATTTTTTTCAAACGAGGATGGTCAAAAAATATTCTGAATTTGAAAATCAAAATAATAAAAATAATTTCTAGGAAATATGAAGCTGAAAATTTCAAATTTTGGTTTTTGGTCTTGGTATGAACAACAGCTCTCCATTTAACACGTTTCCGCCGGCGCGTACCACCGGTAGCCCGCACTTGTTTCATTTTGTAGAATGTAACAATAAACGAATGCCACTTGGGGAAATGCCTTCTGCAAGATCATATTTGAAAAAACGAAAGGGAATTATTCAGAAAAACCTTCAATCGGCGAACATTGCCTGGAATAAGTTCCGTCCGATAGAGTACAGCGCATGCGTGAACGTGTTAATACATGAATGAATCAATAATTTTGCGAAACAGTGTGTAGAAGATGATCGTTTTCGCACACATTCCATCAAGTAATATCAACCAAACTCTAATCGATTATTCACAAGATATTAAATTTTTATCTGCCGTGTATAATGAAAAACGTCGGAAAACTCGAGTCGGAGAGGGCACTAGTGCTCTGAAAGTTAAATTTTCATTTTTCAATTTTCTGCAATGGTTTTGTTTGTATTGATGAAAGCATCGTTATTTTTTCGACACTGATGCCAGTCAACATAATAGAAACAGCTATAAAACCACTCAATAAAATGCTGATTCCTGAGTTATTCTGGAGTGGAATGAAACATCAAAAAACGCGCGATATGAAACGATTAGTATGTCATACCTCGCGATGAGCTCCAATTCATCGCTCCGCATCGCATCACATCGCACCGCACCGCGTTTACTATGTCCTCAGCCTTAGATGTGCTGCTTTCTTCTTCTTCTTCTTCTTCTTCAATGGCACTAACGTTCCTAGAGGAAATTCGCCGTCTCAACGTAGTATTACCTGCGTCATTTTTTTTATTAGGATTAGTTGAGATTTCTATGCCAAATAACACACCTTGAATGCATTCTGAATGGCAAGCTCTAGAATACGCGTGATCACAGTGCAAGCCGGAGGAAATTTCTTTGACGAAAAATTCCCTCGACCAGAACGGGAATCGAACCCGAACACCCGGCATGTTAGTTATGACGCTAACCACTCGGCCACGAGAGCACAGATGTGCTCTTTGGTCTTGCTTTGGTCTCCTCAAACACCTTGGTTTTTTTTTTAAATTACTGATTACAAAAAGTTTAAATTTGTGATTTCCCGTGGCGTTGGTACAAGGTAAGATCGCAATTCCTTCCTTGCTATTGCTGTATTTTTATATTTGCAATTGTTCATTGGAACACATCGTTCATACATTTTACTCCAAATGTATTCTAAAACTCGTGTCAGTGAAGCGTCACACAGTTTGATAAGTAAATTGATCTATTTACGAGTGCTTTGCTCTTCTCTCACAAACACCATACCCCATAAATAACACGTGGTTTTACCTATACTACTACAATGGCTTCGTTCTACCTTCACCTTAAAACATCCCAACAAAGCTCCCGGAGTTTCTGGCGAGTCACTACAGACGCGTGGGCCTTGAGTTGTCCTGATGTAACACAACATTTCTTCTGGCCGTTTCTGATCAATCGCTAGTTTCGAACGGTGCTGTTGTTGTCAGTAGAGATCTGAATTTAGCGTTTGACCATACGAACGCAACTGATTATAAACGATTCCTTTCAAGTTCCATCAAATACTCAGTAGAACTTTCCCGGCCGGTAGTACTGGTTTGGCCCGCTACTTTACCACGCGTTTTTTTTTCCCAAAATATATTTTTTATTAAGGCACATGTGGCGTTAGCCTGACGGGGCCGGGAGTCCAATATTTTGACAATTTTTGTCTTACAACTATGTTAGTAATATGTAACCGATTACTCGCGGTTGGCTCGAGGTTAGTATTACAAGTGTTCTCATAATTGGTATGTTGCAGTCTTCGAAGCTCTATACGTGTGCCCGACACGGGCTACTTCCTATTGGGATGCAGCTGACCATTAATCAGCAACGCTCCCTAGTCTGTACCCCATATCTAGCGTGGTGCGTCTTTCTCGACTCGAGGAATCCAGGATAGAATGGTCACTAGCCGGCGCAATCATCAGTTCGTGTAGAGTTGTCATGAGCGGTACAACCTTTGGCTCTTGTTGAATGATCAGTGGACTGCACAACCTTTTTTTTTATAGGCCATGCTTAGGTTCCGCTGGTTATAAACCGCCTGGCCGACTATGGCTGCGTCGATGATGGCCTGGTCTTTGCAGCCATGCGTATTTTTTCTGCATCCTTTCTGCTCTTCTGCGATGATATGGTGTTGTTCGCAGTGGGCAGAAACTTTGGCGGTTATGATGCTGCTTAATATCTTGTACAGACTCGATAGGCACGTTATCGGCCTGTACTTTGATGGGTTCAATGTGTTGCTGTCTTTCGGGAGGAGGAATGTGACGCCACGGGTGGCGAATTCAGGGAGGTTGTGTGGGTCACGTAGCACCTTGTTGAAGCACTCAGCTATCTTTGGATGTGCGACGGTTAGCTTCTTGTGCCAAAAGTTCTGGACACCATCGGGGCCCGGTGCTGCCCAGTTCCTCAGGTACCGCGAGGCTTCGCGGACATCGTTCTCTCCGACGATGATAGCTGGCATCTCTCCAATTTCACCACAACTCTCCTCCTCCCGTCTTAACCATATTTGCCCGTCGCGATGTTCTACTGGGGTCTCCCAAATACCAGCCCAGAAGTTCGTCACATCGCTAATATCTGGCAAACCTTCGCGGTAGTCGGGCTTCTCGTCGCTAATGTGGTCGTAGAACGCTTTCTCGTTATCTCTGAACATCCGATTTTGTTCCTGGCGCTTTGCAGAGTCAGAGTAACGTTTCAGCCGTTTTGTAAGGACGCTCAATTGCTGTACCAGTGTGTCGAGTTTTTCCGTCAGCTGGTGAGCTCCCAGCTGGCGAAGTTCAGTAGGCCGCACGATCACAGCAACTTGGCGACATAATTTCGCCGATCTGCTGCCTCTTTTGTACGCCATCAGTCTTCCAATTGCGGCGCGCTTGTTTAGGATCCGTTGCTCCAATCTCCTTCGCCATGGAGGCTCACGCCTTTCACGGAGATGTTGGAGCAGTCCGCCTCTTGGCCTAATACGGTATCCTAAACTTTTGGCGGTCGCCACAGCAGCACAGTAAACTTTCAGTTGCAGCTCCTCCATGTTCTCAGCATCAACCAAGTGCAGCGGAAGAACGTGCTCGTTCATGAGCTTTACTGCACTTGTCACCCTACGGGAATGCTGCAACTTCGGGATCCTGGGGCGCGACAATGGGTCTGTGTCGCGGAACTGTGAGATCGCCTCGTTGTAGTGGAAGACCAGATCGCGTAGTAGTTGTTGATCTGGCTGTTGGTCTTCCGGCTCAAGGGGTTGTTGTACTGTGGCCTCCACTGGTGCTGATTCGCGTGCCCCACTCGCGAATGAATTGCTCAGCCGTACTGAACTTCGTCTCGACACATCGCTTGCTCTGTTGTTCCTGGAGCTTATTTCTCTCTGCACCTGCTGCTTGATCTCGTCGATTTGCGTTTGGGAGAGCATGTTGTTGCGTACTATCGCTCTACGCCTCGCATTCATCGCGTTCTGATCAAGCCTCCCGACGAACTCTGGATACGCTTCCTCGAACATTGTTAGTATTCGAGGGCGACCGCTCATGTCCGTCTCCAAAGCAGTGCAGATGTAATAGGCGCGGATCACGAATTCATTCATTTCGTGTGTCCACATGATCCGGCGCCTAGTGGTACCCACAAGTGTGGACGACTGTCGTCTGGCAGTCGCAACACGTCTCGTAGGCGCAGCGTTTCTTGGGTGATGTTGATGGCTGCTGTTTCCGTGTGGCGGTAGCTCTTCGGGTTGAACCCGGCTGGTGGCCCGCTCTTGCACATCGCCTTCCAGCCGCTGGCCGCTCGCTCTTACACCCGTTCCAGGACCAGCTTCAGTTCGGGGACCCTCCTCGGGTGATCGCATTCTAATTAATCTTCGTGATCGTAGCTCCATTTTATTGGGTGTATCTCCTTTGCCCGGGAGACACCGGGTTGGCAAGGCCTCCATGACCCGGGAGGACTTCCCCGGGAGAGATATAGCGCTCTGACTCGCTCGCACCCCCTCACTTAGCCACTTTCGACACCCGTTCTCGGAGCCAAGACCAGGTGTGTGTTTCCAGTTCACGCCCGATCTAAAAATGTCGTCATATGATCTTCGTGGAGGCGTGAGATAGGAACATTTGAGACCAACAGGCAGGCTCCTACCCTATGTTGATCCCCATTTGAGAACCAATTTTTTTTTTTTGCAGACTTATCTCACTTCTTAACTAGGCGAACCTAGCTAGAATTTTCACCTGCCCTCGGGCTTCTGAATGCCAAAGGGGGACTAGGCTCTGCGGAATGCACGTATCTGCATGCTCGTGCTGTTTCAGTCCTGACCGAGAAATTGTCGGACAATCGCGCAGGTGCTAAGGATGACCGACTTTTGGATGCCGGCCAATTCCTTCTCCATGTTCAACACCTTTAGCGCTTCCAGAAGTGTCTTCGGGACAATTCCAGTTCCAGAGAGAACGACTGGAACAATTCTTGGGACCTCCCTTAGCCCCCACAGTTCCTTGAGCTCCACGGCCAATGGTCGGTACTTGCAGATTTTGCGACCGTGGGTCTACTCCAGATTCTGGTTCAGTGGAATAGCGACATCGATGATGGTGACTTTGCGGTCGCTCTTGTCGTAAACCATTATATCTGGACGGTTGTGGTGGATCGAGAGGTCGGTCAGAACTGTGCGATCCCAGTACAGCTTGAAACGGTCATTTTCCAGGACAGGTGCAGGCAGGTACCGGTAGTTTGGTACGTTGTCTTCCAGTAGAGCACATTGGAGCGCCAGTTGTCGATGAACAATACGGGCCACGTTGTTGTGGCGCTCGGTGTAGGCTGCGTTGGCCAAAACGGGACAGCCTCCCATAATGTGCTCTATGTTTTCACCTGGTTGATGGCACATCCGGCAAATGTCATCAACGTCTTGATGCCAGACGTACCGCCTGCAGTTTCTCGTCGGCATTATCCTGTCCTGGATGGCTATCATGTCGGCTTCTACTACTGAAGAGAGTTCACCACGCGTTAGCCACAGATTAGATGCGGCCTTGTCGACGTGTGGCCGATCCAGTTGATGGGGGTGGGCACCATGCACTGCCTTCTGCTTCCAAGCTGCAATCTTCTCCTCCACTGTCTGCAGATTGCAGTTGAGTTGGTACTCCGCTTGCGCCAAGTGCAGAGCGCTGTATCCTCTGTCGGCGGCGCAGACAGCCCGGTATAGCGCGTTTTGGTTGGCGCGTTCTGCGAAGTACTCGCGCAGTTGTCGTACCTGGGCAACACACAGTGCAGATATGTCGACTATTCCAAGTCCCCCTTCTTTGCGTGGCAGTGAAACTCTCTCCAGTGCCGATTGAGGATGGTGCATTCCGGCCTCTTTAAATGCTTTCCTCATCCTCCTCTCAAGGTCCTCTAGGTCAGTTTTGCTCCATTTGACTTCACCAAAACTGAAGGTCAGCAGGGGAACCGCGAATGTGTTGATCGCGCGTACCTTGTTCCCCGCGTTGAGGAAAGTCCTCAGGACACAGTTCACTCGACTCAAGAACTTGTCTCGCAGCTCCGTCTTGATGTCGGAGTGGCGAATCCCGGTGAGCTGTCGGAATCCAAGATATTTATAGGAGTCGCCACGAACCATGTCTCTTATGAACTCGCCGTCATAGACCTCGTAATCTCCGGATTCGGTAAGCTGCCCTTTCAGCAGATGGACACAGCGGCACTTGTCAAGGCCGAACTCCATGCAGATGTCCCTGCTTATGTCTTCGACAACCCGGATAGCTACACCTAGACGCTGACGTGAATCAGCGTAGACCTTGAGATCATCCATGTAGAAGGTATGGGTCACTTCTTCGTGGGCGCCGTCGCCATACCTTATTTTATAGCCATGACCGTTTCTATTGAGCGTCCTACTGAGGGGGTTCAGTGCCAGACAAAACCAAAGGGGGCTGAAAGAGTCGCCTTGGAATATCCCCCTCTTTATCTGCAGCGTTCTAGACTGCAACACATTTTCCCCATCACTGAGGTGCAGAGACGTACTCCACTGCCTCATCGCATGCTGCAGGAACCTAACGACGACGGGATCAATTTTGTAGAGCTCCAATACCCGGACGAGAAACGAGTGAGGTATGGAGTCATAAGCCTTCCTGTAATCGATGTAGGCCATACTTAGGTTCCGCTGGTTATATACCGCCTGGCCGACTATGGCTGCGTCGATGATGGCCTGGTCTTTGCAGCCATGCGTATTCTTCCTGCATCCTTTCTGCTCTTCTGCGATGATGTGATGCTGTTCGCAGTGAGCAGAAACTTTGGCGGTAATTATGCTGCTCAGTATTTTGTACAGACTCGATTGGCACGTTATCGGTCTGTACTTTGATGGGTTCAATGTGTTGCTGTCTTTCGGGAGGAGGAAGGTGACGCCACGGGTGGCGAATTCAGGAAGGTTGTGTGGGTCACGTAGCACCTTGTTGAAGCACTCAGCTATCTTTGGATGTGCGACGGTCAGCTTCTTGTGCCAAAAGTTCTGGACACCATCGGGGCCCGGTGCTGCCCAGTTCCTCAGGTACCGCGAGGCTTCGCGGACATCGTTCTCTCCGACGATGATAGCTGGCATCTCTCCAATTTCACCACAACTCTCCTCCTCCCGTCTTAACCACATTTGCCCGTCGCGATGTTCTACTGGGGTCTCCCAAATACCAGCCCAGAAGTTCGTCACATCGCTAATATCTGGCAAACCTTCGCGGTAGTCGGGCTTCTCGTCGCTAATGTGGTCGTAGAACGCTTTCTCGTTATCTCTGAACATCCGATTTTGTTCCTGGCGCTTTGCAGAGTCAGAGTAACGTTTCAGCCGTTTTGTAAGGACGCTCAATTGCTGTACCAGTGTGTCGAGTTTTTCCGTCAGCTGGTGAGCTCCCAGCTGGCGAAGTTCAGTAGGCCGCACGATCACAGCAACTTGGCGACATAATTTCACCGATTTGCTGCCTCTTTTGTACGCCATCAGTCTTCCAATTGCGGCGCGCTTGTTTAGGATCCGTTGCTCCAATCTCCTTCGCCATGGAGGCTCACGCCTTTCACGGAGATGTTGGAGCAGTCCGCCTCTTGGCCTAATACGGTATCCTAAACTTTTGGCGGTCGCCACAGCAGCACAGTAAACTTTCAGTTGCAGCTCCTCCATGTTCTCAGCATCAACCAAGTGCAGCGGAAGAACGTGCTCGTTCATGAGCTTTACTGCACTTGTCAGCCTGCGGGAATGCTGCAACTTCGGGATCCTGGGGCGCGACAAAGGGTCCGTGTCGCGGAACTGTGAGATCGCCTCGTCGTAATGGAAGACCAGATCGCGTTGTAGTTGTTGATCTGGCTGTGGATCTTCCGGCTCAGGGGGTTGTTGTACTGTGGCCTCCGCGTGCCCCACTCGCGAATGAATTGCTCAGCCGTACTGAACTTCGTCTCGACACATCGCTTGCTCTGCTTGTTCTGGAGCTTAGTTCTCTCTGCACCTGCTGCTTGATCTCGTCGACTTGCGTTTGGGAGAGCATATTGTTGCGTACAATCGCTCTACGCCTCGCGTTCATCGCGTTTTGGTCAAGCCTCCCGACGAACTCTGGATACGCTTCCTCGAACATTGCGAGTATTCGAGGGCGACCGCTCATGTCCGTCTCCAAAGCAGTGCAGATGTAATAGGCGCGGATCACGAATTCGTTCATTTCATGTGCCCACATGATCCGTCGCCTAGTAGTACCCACAAGTGTGGACGACTGTCGTCTGACAGTCGCAACACGCCTCGTAGGCGCAGCGTTTCGTTGGTGATGTCGATGGCTGCTGTTTCCGTGTGGCGGTAGCTCTTCGGGTTGAACCCGGCTGGTGGCCCGCTCTTGCACATCGCCCTCCAGCCGCTGGCCGCTCGCTCTTACGCCCGTTCCAGGACCAGCTCCAGTTCGGGGACCCTCCTCGGGTGATCGCATTCTAATTATTCTTCGTGATCGTAGCTCCATTTTATTGGGTGTATCTCCTTTGCCCGGGAGACAGCGGGTTGGCAAGGCCTCCATGACCCGGGAGGCCTTCCCCGGGAGAGATATAGCGCTCTGACTCGCTCGCACCCCCTCACTTAGCCACTTTCGACACCCGTTCTCGGAGCCAAGACCAGGTGTGTGTTTCCAGTTCACGCCCGATCTGAAAATGTCGTCATATGATCTTCGTGGAGGCGTGAGATAGGAACATTTGAGACCAACAGGCAGGCTCCTACCCTATGTTGATCCCCATTTGAGAACCACAAGTTTTTTTTTGGCAGACTTATCTCACTTCTTAACTAGGCGAACCTAGCCAGAATTTTCACCTGCCCCCGGGCTTCTGAATGCCAAAGGGGGACTAGGCTCTGCGGAATGCACGTATCTGCATGCTCGTGCTGTTTCAGTTCTGACCTTTTGGATGCCGGCCAATTCCTTCTCCATATTCAACACCTTTAGCGCTTCCAGAAGTGTCTTCGGGACAATTCCAGTTCCAGAGAGAACGACTGGAACAATTCTTGGGACCTCCCTTAGCCCCCACAGTTCCTTGAGCTCCACGGCCAATGGTCGGTACTTGCAGATTTTGCGACCGTGGGTCTCCTCCAGATTCTGGTTCAGTGGAATAGCGACATCGATGATGGTGACTTTGCGGTCGCTCTTGTCGTAAACCATTATATCTAGGCGGTTGTGGTGGATCGAGAGGTCGGTCAGAACTGTGCGATCCCAGTACAGCTTGAAACGGTCATTTTCCAGGACAGGTGCAGGCAGGTACCGGTAGTTTGGTACGTTGTCTTCCAGTAGAGCACATTGGAGCGCCAGTTGTCGATGAACAATACGGGCCACGTTGTTGTGGCACTCGGTGTAGGCTGCGTTGGCCAAAACGGGACAGCCTCCCATAATGTGCTCTATGTTTTCACCTGGTTGATGGCACATCCGGAAAATGTCATCAACGTCTTGATGCCAGACGTACCGCCTGCAGTTTCTCGTCGGCATTATCCTGTCCTGGATGGCTATCATGTCGGCTTCTACTACTGAAGAGAGTTCACCACGCGTTAGCCACAGATTAGATGCGGCCTTGTCGACGTGTGGCCGGTCCAGTTGATGGGGTTGGCCCCATGCACTGCCTTCTGCTTCCAAGCTGCAATCTTCTCCTCCACTGTCTGCAGATTGCAGTTGAGTTGGTACTCCGCTTGCGCCAAGTGCAGAGCGCTGTATCCTCTGTCGGCGGCGCAGACAGCCCGGTATAGCGCGTTTTGGTTGGCGCGTTCTGCGAAGTACTCGCGCAGTTGTCGTACCTGGGCAACACACAGTGCAGAAATGTCGACGATTCCAAGTCCCCCTTCTTTGCGTGGCAGTGAAACTCTCTCCAGTGCCGATTGAGGATGGTGCATTCCGGCCTCGTTAAATGCTTTCCTCATCCTCCTCTCAAGGTCCTCTAGGTCAGTTTTGCTCCATTTGACTACACCAAAACTGAAGGTCAGCAGGGGAACCGCGAATGTGTTGATCGCGCGTACCTTGTTCCCCGCGTTGAGGAAAGTCCTCAGGACACAGTTCACTCGACTCAAGAACTTGTCTCGCAGCTCCGTCTTGATGTCGGAGTGGCGAATGCCGGTGAGCTGTCGGAATCCAAGATATTTATAGGATTCGCCACGAACCATGTCTCTTGTGAACTCGCCGTCATAGACCTCGTTACCTCCGGATTCGGTAAGCTGCCCTTTCAGCAGATGGACACAGCGGCACTTGTCGAGGCCGAACTCCATGCAGATGTCCCTGCTTATGTCTTCGACAACCCGGATAGCTACACCTAGACGCTGACGTGAATCAGCGTAGACCTTGAGATCATCCATGTAGAAGGTATGGGTCACTTCTTCGTGGGCGCCGTCGCCATACCTTATTTTATAGCCATGACCGTTTCTATTGAGCGTCCTACTGAGGGGGTTCAGTGCCAGACAAAACCAAAGCGGGCTGAAAGAGTCGCCTTGGAATATCCCCCTCTTTATCTGCAGCGTTCTAGACTGCAACACATTTTCCCCATCACTGAGGTGCAGAGACGTGCTCCACTGCCTCATCGCATGCTGCAGGAACCTAACGACGACGGGATCAATTTTGTAGAGCTCCAATACCCGGACGAGAAACGAGTGAGGTATGGAGTCATAAGCCTTCCTGTAATCGATGTAGGCCATACTTAGGTTCCGCTGGTTATATACCGCCTGGCCGACTATGGCTGCGTCGATGATGGCCTGGTCTTTGCAGCCATGCGTATTCTTCCTGCATCCTTTCTGCTCTTCTGCGATGATGTGATGTTGTTCGCAGTGAGCAGAAACTTTGGCGGTTATGATGCTGCTTAATATCTTGTACAGACTCGATAGGCACGTTATCGGTCTGTACTGTGATGGGTTCAATGTGTTGCTGTCTTTCGGGAGGAGGAATGTGACGCCACGGGTGGCGAATTCAGGAGCACGTAGCACCTTGTTGAAGCACTCAGCTATCTTTGGATGTGCGACGGTTAGCTTCTTGTGCCAGAAGTTCTGAACACCATCGGGGCCCGGTGCTGCCCAGTTCCTCAGGTACCGCGAGGCTTCGCGGACATCGTTTTCTTCGACGATGATAGCTGGCATCTCTCCAATTTCACCACAACTCTCCTCCTCCCGTCTTAACCACATTTGCCCGTCGCGATGTTGTACTGGGGTCTCCCAAATACCAGCCCAGAAGTTCGTCACATCGCTAATATCTGGAAAACCTTCGCGGTAGTCGGGCTTCTCGTCGCTAATGTGGTCGTAGAACGCCTTTTCGTTATCTCTGAACATCCGATTTTGTTGTTGGCGCTTTGCAGAGTCAGAGTAACGTTTCAGCCGTTTTGTTAGGACGCTCAATTGCTGTACCAGTGTGTCGAGTTTTTCCGTCAGCTGGTGAGCTCCCAGCTGGCGAAGTTCAGTAGGCCGCACGATCACAGCAACTTGGCGACATAATTTCGCCGATCTGCTGCCTCTTTTGTACGCCATCAGTCTTCCAATTGCGGCGCGCTTGTTTAGGATCCGTTGCTCCAATCTCTTTCGCCATGGAGGCTCACGCCTTTCACGGAGATGTTGGAGCAGTCCGCCTCTTGGCCTAATACGGTATCCTAAACTTTTGGCGGTCGCCACAGCAGCGCAGTAAACTTTCAGTTGCAGCTCCTCCATGTTCTCAGCATCAACCAAGTGCAGCGGAAGAACGTGCTCGTTCATGAGCTTTACTGCACTTATCAGCCTGCGGGAATGCTGCAACTTCGGGATCCTGGGGCGCGACAATGGGTCTGTGTCGCGGAACTGTGAGATCGCGTCGTCGTAGTGGAAGACCAGATCGCGTAGTAGTTGTTGATCTGGCTGTGGGTCTTCCGGCTCAGGGGGTTGTTGTACTGTGGCCTCCACTGGTGCTGATTCGCGTGCCCCACTCGCGAATGAATTGCTCAGCCGTACTGAACTTCGTCTCGACACATCGCTTGCTCTGTTGTTCCTGGAGCTTATTTCTCTCTGCACCTGCTGCTTGATCTCGTCGATTTGCGTTTGGGAGAGCATGTTGTTGCGTACTATCGCTCTACGCCTCGCGTTCATCGCGTTCTGATCAAGCCTCCCGACGAACTCTGGATACGCTTCCTCGAACATTGTTAGTATTCGAGGGTGACCGCTCATGTCCGTCTCCAAAGCAGTGCAGATGTAATAGGCGCGGATCACGAATTCGTTCATTTCGTGTGTCCACATGATCCGGCGCCTAGTGGTACCCACGAGTGTGGACGACTGCCGTCTGGCAGTCACAACACGCCTCGTAGGCGCAGCGTTTGTTCGGTGATGTCGATGGCTGCTGTTTCCGTGTGGCGGTAGCTCTTCGGATTGAACCCGGCTGGTGGCCCGCTCTTGCACCTCGCCCTCCAGCCGCTGGCCGCTCGCTCTTACGCCCGTTCCAGGACCAGCTCCAGTTCGGGGACCCTCCTCGGGCGATCGCATTCTGAGTATTCTTCGTGAACGTAGCTCCATTTTCTGGGTGTATCTCCTTTGCCCGGGAGACAGCGGGTTGGCAAGGCCTCCATGACCCGGGAGGCCTTCCCCGGGAGAGATATAGCGCTCTGACTCGCTCGCACCCCCTCACTTAGCCACTTTCGACACCCGTTCTCGGAGCCAAGACCAAGTGTGTGTTTCCAGTTCACGCCCGATCTAAAAATGTCGTCATATGATCTTCGTGGAGGCGTGAGATAGGAACATTTGAGACCAACGGGCAGGCTCCTACCCTAGTGTTGATCCCCATTTGAGATTTTTTTTTTTTCGTATTTTCATAGCAATTTTATCTTATTTTCTCTTTTCCTCCATTTCAAGATTAAGTTCCTCCAATATTTTTGGCAAATGATTCAACCGATCATCTCTACTCATATTGAATTGGTTCGAAGACCACACCAATTTCAACTTGTTCATTACTACTCCGAGTTTTTGTCCTTTCGGGGCACCATATTCAATCAAAAAGTTTCCTTTGATTGGAAACAATGGAATTTGCCATTCCATGAGTTGATTATATAATTCATGTTTTCCGTGATAGCGAAGTAATTCAAGCACGTACTCCTTTTTAAGATTAGCATTCCCAAGTGTTTGCAGGGACAACTGCTGAAATGGTAGGATTTCATTGACTGACTCGAACTCTTTACCACGCGTTGACCACGATCGTTTTCGCACTATATTGTTGTATATAACCAATTTGCCATCCCCATTCACTATCCGTTTAAGAAATGGGTTTATTTCATTGACGTAGAGTGAAGCATCCGAGACGGAAAGATCGATTTGCACCCCCTTTCCGTCTGAAAAGAAATAAATCATGTTTATTCAATTTTTTCATACAAACTCGATTCTTTCTGCACCCTTAAAATCGTGTACCAGGGGGCGGTCCGCCCCCTCCACAGCCTCCATTCAACGCCAATGGTCTATTTCCTTCCGTTTGGCCAAGGCTTCGCAGAAGAAAATTACTATTTTTTGGTGTTAATTGGTATGGGACCAATCGAGCTTCTTTTTGAATACAGCTTTGCGCAAATGATTTAAAACTGTTTTATGGTCGATCTTTAGCTCGTGGGCGATGCTATAACTACTAATATGCCGGTAAACTTCGATTATTCATGTGATTTTATGGGCGTTCAAAATAATGGATTTCTCTTTCCCAACCTAAAATGTTGGTTCATTCAGCCCAGTATCATAATATTCCAAAGTTATGTCCACAAATTTTGTAATTCAATCAATATCTGGTACTATTTTTACAGGAAGCCTACTGGTTGGAGCAGTATTCCTGGGCTTTGTTCAAAGCGATGTCGCATATGCTCTGTATAGGATACGGCAGGTAAATTTCTCCAATTGTGTGTTTCATTCTCAAATGATTTCGTTGGCATGAACTTGGCAGATTTCCGCCACAATCGCTCACTGATATGTGGCTGACCATGCTGTCTATGATATCTGGGGCAACTTGCTATGCATTATTCTTAGGACATGCGACTAATTTAATCCAAAGTTTGGATTCAAGTAGACGTCAATATCGCGAAAAGGTAGAATACCACCGTTTTTTTTTGCATTTCAGAATAAAATTGAACAGCATTAATATACTGTTCTATCTTGTAGGTGAAACAAGTGGAAGAATACATGGCATACAGGAAATTACCAAGAGATATGCGACAAAGAATAACTGAATACTTTGAACATCGATATCAAGGGAAATTTTTCGATGAAGAATGTATTCTAGGAGAATTAAGCGAAAAACTAAGGGAAGATGTGATAAACTACAACTGTAGGTAAGGAGCGCAAGAATGACATTAATAAATATATAGACAATCTATACAGCCTCCACTCCTATGCAGGTCTTTGGTTGCTTCAGTGCCTTTTTTTGCCAATGCTGACTCTAATTTTGTATCTGATGTAGTAACTAAATTAAGATATGAAGTATTTCAACCTGGTAAGATAATAAAATTGTTTTCCTAAATGAATACACGATTGATCCGTTCAATACATTCAACAGGTGATATTGTAATTAAGGAGGGAACAATAGGATCAAAAATGTACTTTATCCAGGAAGGAATTGTTGACATAGTTATGGCGAATGGAGAGGTAAGTTGAATCGATATAACTATGTTTAAAAGTGCTTTTTTTGTTGGCTTGGTCCATAACAGGATGGTTTGCAATGCCCGGTATTTTTCTGCAGGATCTTTTCCGTGATAGGAAACGTTTTATTATCGGGGTCCGATTGTTTCCTCCATATTGGATCGATACACGCAATTGCTGATTTAACTTATATCTCCCAGTGTTGTCTCTAGCATTCTTTGGCCCGAACATTTTCTCGCACTTTGGAACTTTGGGAATTATTTCGATGGAAGCAACTAAACATTGTTGTGAATGTCGATATCACCGGCAACGACCCTTCGGAGATGCGTTTCAGTAACTTGGGAAAGGTATCGCTTAGTTGAGGACAACCAGTCTTCAAAAATCTCAGAAAACTTTGACACGCCGATCAACATATAGACAGCATTGTTGATTTTCGAATCTGCAAAGGGTACATTGATTTTAATCGGACATGATGAAATTTGTATCTTCGTCGCTGGGATTGTTCCCGCTATAGTTGAAACCACTAAACATTCAAAATTTGGTCCACCCTGCAATGGACACTCGTGTGACAGTCAAACGATCGATTAATGATTTGGAAATAAAGTTGACTTATGATCCGATATCAAGCAAAACTTTATAAGACGTGTGTCCGTGATTATCATTGACTTGCACAAAAGCAGTCATTAGCATCACCGATTTAGCACCTCTGTAACAACTGCATGAAACGACTGTATTGGATGGTTTTCATGGGGCTCCTCCTGGATAGATAATGCTGTTCTTCCATCTCGTTTTCTGCATAAGAGAACTCCTGGTGCAATAAAGTATGATGTTTTCGCTGGCAACGAGAGCATAACAAGTGCTCGATATCCAGGACGAAGACATCTGTAGCAGATTTTAATCAACTTTAACTTTTCGTAACTCTGGATCAGGTAATACTTGTGTAATTTTGGAAACTGAAAATGACGATGGCACTCGTTGCACATCTGACAGGTATATTGGAATTTGCAAATATTGTTACTTATGATTTTCGGTTCCATGACTTAAAACTCACATACTTCTTGGGTCTTGGGAATTTGCAAATATTGTTACCTATGATTTTCGGTTCCATGACATAAAACTCACATACTTCTTGGGTTTCCCTTGGTGTAGCCAGGCGTCTATCTTCACTTCGAAGTAATGGTCAAGTGTCTTGAAAATTTAGCAGTTGAACGTCTTGTTGATTTCTCTCCCAAAGATGCATTGTTTGACTGTTTGGATTTTCGTTAAAATTAGGCCTGAAAGTTCATCAATGTCCAGCCCCTGGTACTCGAGCCCACCAACATGGCGATTAAAGGTTTTCACCAGCTCAAGTAAATCCTTGGTTTCGTATCACTTGGTCATCAGGTTAGATACAAGCAATCCGCCGAGATGTCTGTCGACGATTCTAGTATTCTAGTAGTATTTTATTCGTAGGCTGCTGTCATGTTAGTTGGAGGTCGTTGTCCGTAATCATCTTCACTGTGATCCAACCAGCTGCATTGTCTATTAACGCCTGTCCAGATAATGCGATTCAACTGCGTCGGAATCTCCACTGTGAACAAAAATGTTATCAAACATCGTTCGGAATTTCGGGCAATTTTCCACTTAACATCGCAATTTGGAAAAGGAACTCTGACTGGCTATTGTACATCAACGGTAGGATTCGAAATTGTCGGTTTGATTTTGCTGGCAGACGAACGGGACTCGGTGGGATGCTTCAACCAGGCCTTGGTCAAAGTCAAAGTCAAAGTGGAGAGTGTCGGAGAGATGCACACATAGCGACCACCAAACAATTCTGCGGAATCCTGCGGTGGTACGAAGAACAAGAACCTGTGAGCGGAAGTGGAGGACAATAGTTTTTGACAAGGAGCTTTTCGTCGAAGCACTACGCCTAGACAGCAGAACTCCTAGTCTGAGTGCCGATGAGCTGACAGGAACACTGGAGAGGGTATGCGATACAGTGATGCCGAGAAGACGAATAAACGACGCCTAGCATATTGGTGGAACGAGACATTCAGCAACCTCCGCACAAACTGTCTACGAACAAGAAGAAGAGTCCAGAGGGCACTATCAGATGTAGAGAGAGTGGAGCACCGCGCGTTGTTCCGAGCGACCAGAACCGTCTTGAAGCGAGAGATACGTAATAGCAAATCAAAATGCTACAGGGAGCTGCGTCAAGACGTCGATAGAAATCCTTGGGTGGAGCATATCGAATCGTGATGGCGAAAATCTGTAGTCAGCGACTCCAATTATGTCCCGAAAAACTTGAGGTCGTCGCGAAAGGACTCTTTCCGCAATATGACCCACCGACGTGGCGATCTGCACTGTATGGTGAGGAGGAAGCTGAGAACGCACAAGTCACCAACGAAGAGCTCATCTCGGTTGCAAAACGTCTGGAGGTGAAAAAAGCACCCGGCCACGATGAAATTCCCAACGTGGCCTTGGAATGGGCGATCCTTGCTTTCCCTGACATGTTCAGGATGATAATGCAGAAATACCTGGAAGACGTCACTTTCCTGTGAATTGAAAAATCCAAAAGTTGGTGCTGCTTCCGAAGTTAGAAAAACCACCTGGAGATACAGCATCGTATAAACCTATTTGCTTGCTGAATACTTTAGGATAGCTCTTGGAGAGGATTATTCTTAACAGATTGGTGAAATGCACGGAGGGTGATCACGGATTGTCGAGAATGTAGTTCGGGTTCCGGATAGGAAAGTCAACAGTTCGCTATTCGGGCAGTTACCGAAAAAGCTTAAAAAGCTGAAGAACATTTGGACGGGAGTTCCACGAGGTTCCGATCTAGGTCCAACGCAATGGAACACGATGTACGACGGTGCACTAAGGCTGAAGCTATTCAAAGGTGTGGAGATCGTAGGCTTCGCGGACGATATTGTAACAACGGTGATCGGTGAAACGCTCCAGGAAGTGGAAATGTTGGCGACCGAAGCAGTAGACACAATCGGTAGCTGGATGGAGAGTGTGGAGCTTCAGGCGGCAGAAGTCTCGGTCGGAGGACCGTCGTTTCGAGGCGGGCAGTGAAATAGCTGGGAGTTATCATCTACAACCGGTTAAATTACAATCAGCACATTGACTATGCATGCGGGAAGGCGGAAAAGGCCATCAATGCGATGGCGAGGATCATGCCAAATAGCTTTGGTCCAAGCAGCAGCAGCAGCAAGAGGCGCCTCTTGGCAAGCGAATCTTCGTCGATACTGAGGTACGGCGGCCCTGCCTGGTTGGCGGCTCTGGACATTCACCGAAATCGGAGGAAACTGAACAGCACATTTCGGCTCATGACCATGCGAGTCGCAAGCGCTTATAGGACCATTTCAACAGAAGATGTGTATGTAATCGCCGGGATGATTTCCATCTGCATCACTCTGATGAAAGACAGCGAGTGCTACAAGCGTGGGGTAACCAGCGGTATCCGGAAAACGATGACAGCGAAGTCGATGGACAAATGGCAGCAGGAATGGGATACGGCAGAGAACGATGGATGGACGTACAGGCTTATACCGATACTATCGACCTGGCTGAACAGGAGGCACTGAGAGGTAAATTTTTATTTGACGCAATTTCTGTCTGGAAATGGCTGCTTCAGACAATACTTACATCGGTTCGGGCACGCAACGTCACCACTTTGTCCGAAGTGTTGAGATGTGGAGGAAACACCGGAGCACGTTGTTTTCGTATGCCCCAGATTCAACGCGAGGCGCGAGGGGCTGCTTGACGTGACGTGCTTTCAATCGGAGGGCACTACCTAATCGGCGCTCCGCTGGGAAGAGAAATCCTGCGTGGCTGACTGTGCCTGTTACTTTGGAGGGCGCTTTTCTCGACAGGTGAGAAACCCCACGAGGGTGGATGTGATGGTTTGCACGTCATGTTGGAGGGGAATCGATACACATCTCGATGGGTAAACAGATACTGGCGGGCTGAAATGTGAGCGGTGATGAGTACAACAAAATGCAGGCTGGTAACGTCTGATCGTGGACTGGAAAGATGAACACTGCGAGGGTCGTTTTAAAGGAGCGAGTGCCAAGGAAGAAGTTGTCTAACCGGTGCATACCCCACGAGACTAGCTGTGACGGAGTGCGCGTCATGATTACTCTAAAATTTGTACTCTGGTGCAATATACTACATGAAGTAGATCTATTTGCAAACCATACTCATTGCACAGACAAAGTTTTTTGCTGCTGAAAGGAATAGTCGAAAAGACCACTCAAAAGGTGTATTGAAATTCAACGATTACGAATTTGCTACTGGAAGGAGCCATGCGAAAGATATTCCGAACCCGGGCTAACAAGGGAGAAGGAAAATAGGGTGAGAATGTTCGAGTGCATAGATTGTTTTTATTTGGAACTAGCTGATCCGGCAAACTTCGTCCCGTCCAAAATTTGTTTTTTGTAATCAATGCCTTCAAACATTCACGTTCTCTTACTATGAGCAAGTTCATGGGTCCAATCGCAGAACTGTTCATTGATTGATCTTCTAATCGACCCCGTTGAATTTACCTTTTACTATAAAATTCCTAGTATTTCTAACAAAACGCATCATTATAATATCAGGTTATTTTCAGACACAATTCTCGTTCAAGATTTAATATAAAAATTAATAAAATCAAGATAACATGTTCCTCCGTTACATGGAATAAATGTTTTATACAGAAAATATGATAGAATGAAGACAGCCCTAAATCGGACGATTCCTTCCTCGAGTTCTGCTCTTATCAACACATTCGGCGATACTTTTTTTTATTGGTATAGATAGAAGAAGATATAGGAGTGCGTTTCATCACATTAAAATCCATTTCCAGTTTCGAACAAAGATCAATTTCGCTAGCGCAAACATCAAATGGACTAACAACACTTGTCACTATGAAATTCTAGAACATATGGGAATTTAATTTTCCGAATTTTGCCTTTTTTCTTCAGAGTTTTCCGAAAACTTTCAATTGTCATGTTTGGTTGGAATATTTTTGGTTTAAATATGTGTAATATTTTAATGGGAGCCCCTCTCCATTCCAGAGGAGGGAGGGGTGTCATACCATCATAGAAACATTTCTCATACCCAAAAACCTTCACATCCCAAATTTTTCTTGATTAGTTATCGAGTTATGCAGAACTTTGTGTTTGTGTGCGTTCTGTAATTTGTGTTTCATTTGTATGGCAGAAACCCCCCCCCCCCCCCACCCCCCTTAGAGAGGGGGGGTGGAGAGTTTAATCATCTGTTTTAAGTCAAATATGCGCCGTTTTGTTCGATGACTTGTTCCCAACGAGATGCCAACTTCATAATACCCCTGCTATAGAAGCTCGCTTCCTTATTGGCAAAAAATTCGGATAGCCAATTTTCACAGGCCTCTTTTGTGGCTAACTTCTGACTACCTAGCTCGTTCGCCATGGACAAAAACAGGTGGTAGTCACTTGGTGCAAGGTCCGGACTATACGGCGGATGCAAAAGAACCTCCCATCCGAGCTCCCGGAGCTTCTGGCGCGTCACCAAAGAAGTGTGTGGCCTGGCGTTGTCCTGATGGAAGACAATGCGGCCTCTGTTTATCAAAGATGTCCTCTTCTTCATGAGTGCTACCTTCAAGCGGTCCAGTTGTTGGCAGTACAGGTCCGAATTGAGCGTTTGGCCATAGGGAAGCAGCTCATAATAGATTATTCCTTGACAATCCCACCAAACACACAGCAGAACCTTCCTGGCCGTTAATGAGGGCTTGGCCACCGTCTGAGCCGCTTCAGCGGGCTTCGACCACGACCGTTTGCGCTTCATTTTGTTGCGATTCAGCAGCGATTCACATGCGTCGATACGGTCAAAGATGTTTTTTTGCGTCAACGTGTGTGGCACCCATACATTTAGCTTCTTTGTGAATCCAAGCTTCTTCAAATGGTTAATAACGGTTTGATGACTTATCCCCAGCTCTTGGCCGATGCTACGGCTGCTACTATGCCGGTCTTTCTCGGCTAATTCAGCGATTTTGTCGCAATTTTCGACGACAAGCCTTCCGGAGCGTGACGCATCTACGACGACCTCTACACCAGAACGAAAACGTTGAAACCATCGTTGTGCGGTGGAAATGGAAACTGTATCGGGTCCATAAACTGCACAAATTTTATTGGCAGCTTGAGATGCATTTTTGCCTTTGTCATAGTAGTACTGTAAAATATGTCGGATTTTCTCTTTATTTTGCTCCATATTTGCGACACTATGACTCACGAACGACTTAACCAAACAAAACACTGTCAAGGACTATATTATAGCGCAAAAATACCTTTCCAACAAGCTATAGTACGACTCGATACAATGAATACAACTAGAACAACGCGCTTACAACGACACCTCGCGGAAATACCGCAGGACTTTTTTGACAGCCTAATATGTATATATATATATATATATATATATATATATATATATATATATATATATATATATATATATATATATATATATATATATATATATATATATATATATATATATATATATATATATATATATATATATATATATATATATATATATATATATATATATAAATGTTATCAAACATCGTTCGGAATTTCGGGCAATTTTCCACTTAACATCGCAATTTGGAAAAGGAACTCTGACTGGCTATTGTACATCAACGGTAGGATTCGAAATTGTCGGTTTGATTTTGCTGGCAGACGAACGGGACTCGGTGGGATGCTTCAACCAGGCCTTGGTCAAAGTCAAAGTCAAAGTGGAGAGTGTCGGAGAGATGCACACATAGCGACCACCAAACAATTCTGCGGAATCCTGCGGTGGTACGAAGAACAAGAACCTGTGAGCGGAAGTGGAGGACAATAGTTTTTGACAAGGAGCTTTTCGTCGAAGCACTACGCCTAGACAGCAGAACTCCTAGTCTGAGTGCCGATGAGCTGACAGGAACACTGGAGAGGGTATGCGATACAGTGATGCCGAGAAGACGAATAAACGACGCCTAGCATATTGGTGGAACGAGACATTCAGCAACCTCCGCACAAACTGTCTACGAACAAGAAGAAGAGTCCAGAGGGCACTATCAGATGTAGAGAGAGTGGAGCACCGCGCGTTGTTCCGAGCGACCAGAACCGTCTTGAAGCGAGAGATACGTAATAGCAAATCAAAATGCTACAGGGAGCTGCGTCAAGACGTCGATAGAAATCCTTGGGTGGAGCATATCGAATCGTGATGGCGAAAATCTGTAGTCAGCGACTCCAATTATGTCCCGAAAAACTTGAGGTCGTCGCGAAAGGACTCTTTCCGCAATATGACCCACCGACGTGGCGATCTGCACTGTATGGTGAGGAGGAAGCTGAGAACGCACAAGTCACCAACGAAGAGCTCATCTCGGTTGCAAAACGTCTGGAGGTGAAAAAAGCACCCGGCCACGATGAAATTCCCAACGTGGCCTTGGAATCGGCGATCCTTGCTTTCCCTGACATGTTCAGGATGATAATGCAGAAATACCTGGAAGACGTCACTTTCCTGTGAATTGAAAAATCCAAAAGTTGGTGCTGCTTCCGAAGTTAGAAAAACCACCTGGAGATACAGCATCGTATAAACCTATTTGCTTGCTGAATACTTTAGGATAGCTCTTGGAGAGGATTATTCTTAACAGATTGGTGAAATGCACGGAGGGTGATCACGGATTGTCGAGAATGTAGTTCGGGTTCCGGATAGGAAAGTCAACAGTTCGCTATTCGGGCAGTTACCGAAAAAGCTTAAAAAGCTGAAGAACATTTGGACGGGAGTTCCACAAGGTTCCGATCTAGGTCCAACGCAATGGAACACGGTGTACGACGGTGCACTAAGGCTGAAGCTATTCAAAGGTGTGGAGATCGTAGGCTTCGCGGACGATATTGTAACAACGGTGATCACGAATTTCTTCAGAGTTATCGAATCGTTGACCGCCGAACGCCTGTTTTATCAAGATGTCAAGATATGCTTTCCTCATTTGTTGAGTAAAGATCTATTCCAAAGCATGTATGATAAATTCAGTGGAAATTTGGAAATTTGAATATTGATTTCTCTGCAATTGATTGTATGCAAATCAAAATGCTACAGGGAGCTGCGTCAAGACGTCGATAGAAATCCTTGGGTGGAGCATATCGAATCGTGATGGCGAAAATCTGTAGTCAGCGACTCCAATTATGTCCCGAAAAACTTGAGGTCGTCGCGAAAGGACTCTTTCCGCAATATGACCCACCGACGTGGCGATCTGCACTGTATGGTGAGGAGGAAGCTGAGAACGCACAAGTCACCAACGAAGAGCTCATCTCGGTTGCAAAACGTCTGGAGGTGAAAAAAGCACCCGGCCACGATGAAATTCCCAACGTGGCCTTGGAATCGGCGATCCTTGCTTTCCCTGACATGTTCAGGATGATAATGCAGAAATACCTGGAAGACGTCACTTTCCTGTGAATTGAAAAATCCAAAAGTTGGTGCTGCTTCCGAAGTTAGAAAAACCACCTGGAGATACAGCATCGTATAAACCTATTTGCTTGCTGAATACTTTAGGATAGCTCTTGGAGAGGATTATTCTTAACAGATTGGTGAAATGCACGGAGGGTGATCACGGATTGTCGAGAATGTAGTTCGGGTTCCGGATAGGAAAGTCAACAGTTCGCTATTCGGGCAGTTACCGAAAAAGCTTAAAAAGCTGAAGAACATTTGGACGGGAGTTCCACAAGGTTCCGATCTAGGTCCAACGCAATGGAACACGGTGTACGACGGTGCACTAAGGCTGAAGCTATTCAAAGGTGTGGAGATCGTAGGCTTCGCGGACGATATTGTAACAACGGTGATCACGAATTTCTTCAGAGTTATCGAATCGTTGACCGCCGAACGCCTGTTTTATCAAGATGTCAAGATATGCTTTCCTCATTTGTTGAGTAAAGATCTATTCCAAAGCATGTATGATAAATTCAGTGGAAATTTGGAAATTTGAATATTGATTTCTCTGCAATTGATTGTATGCTGTAGGTTTTTCGGAACAAAATATGAACGATCAAAAAATCAGGCGAAACTCTAGCATTTCCGCTTATGCGAGGATTTATACCATGCTTATTAATTCTTTTACATATCCGATCTTCGCCCGAAGAAGATATACTCTGTTTCTGGTGGGATTTGGGATGGATTCTGTATTATGAGCTACTACCAAGCAACCTGTTTCTCACATGTATGGCTCGCAGCCGTTTTTCGACGAGGAAGCAAACATGTTCTAGGAGGATAGAATATTTAAGCTGTGTGAAAGATGACGAAATATTGTGAAACAGAACTATGGATATAAAATTAAATTATAATACTTTGATTGAAAATGATGTTTTTGTTTTCCCAAAAATCGACATTAACTTTTCGGTCAACCCAATATGAGCTATCCTGATTTTTATTTTCATTCCTTCTGATTTTTTCAAATTATAGTTGGCAACCCTGCTCATGATGTATTTCGAGCGAATGATTTGAGCGAGACCAATCCTTACGGCAACAGGGAAAAAACTGAATAGCCTAGTGCAACGTTTCTCATTTCTGCCGGCTCTGATTTGAAAGCAAAGAAAGCGTATGGAAAAATGAGAATTCTTCTATCTTTTTACTGATTTACGGACTACGAAAATTCAAGATGTAGGGGTAGTGGGGGCAAATTGGTCATTGGAGGCAAAGTGGTCTACTTGTTTGATAGTACAACCATTGACTATAGATGCCGTATTGATAATCACCTTATGTTTGAAGAATTTAATGAGATTTGAGTCACCCTGTACTTCAGTAGAGCGTCGCATGTTAAAATATAATAAGAATATAAAGAATATAAAAGAAACCGAGGGACACATAAACGAAGATTTGCATTCTCTGGCTCAGTGGCTTAAATTCAAACAATTGAAATTTAATGTTGGCAAAACAAAATACATGCTAATTTCTTCAGCAAACTCTAGTATTGATGTAAATTTTGAAATAGATGGTGAGACATTAGAACGCGTGAATGAAATCAAATACCTAGGAGTTATCATTGATGACAATTTAACTTTCAAGTCTCACATTAATAATGTCATCAAGAAGATTGCCAAGAAGTACGGCGTTTTGTGTCGTTTGAAAAAAGAACTGACGGTGAACAGTAAAATTAAATTGTATAAATCATTGATCTCACCGCACATAGACTTTTGCTCGTGGATCCTATTCCTTGCAAACAATACACAATTAACGAGATTGCAGCGTTTACAAAATAAAATTATGCGTTTGATTTTAAGATGTAGTAGATACACTTCCTCTAATTTGATGTTGGACGCGCTACAGTGGCTATCTGTGAAGCAAAGAATTTACTATTTGACAATGGTGTTCATCTTTAAAATTTTAAACGGTATGCTGCCTCAATATTTGTGTGATCGAATTGAAAGAGGAAGTGATGTTCATAGATACAATACTAGAAACGCGGATGATGCAAGAACACCTAACTTTATATTCAGTAGATCGCAGAACTCGTTGCTATACGAAGGAATACATTTTTTCAATTCGATAGAGACGAATGAACTCTCAGAGTTTAAAGTCTCTTTAATTCAATACCATTACCATTACCAATTCGATGCCCAGGGAAATAAAACGAGCGGCAACAATGGCAGAGTTTAAGCGAATGTGTATTTCCCACGTTAAATCTGTTTATAAACAGGGTTTCGAAAAATTTTTGTAAATTATTTTTTTTATGTTTATTAATTATTGAAATTTAGAAAAAAATTTACAGGTAATTCAAACTGCCATTCGTACTGATGATGATGATGTTTTTTATTGTTTTGTAGATTGTTTAAAAAAAGAAAAACGAGCGTTGTCTACGAAAGTTTGAGCCTCGCGCGTTTGGTGGGCCTGGACTAATGTTAATAATGAACACCGGCAGTAAACTGACACACAATGAAATTTTATGTAGGGTCTGAAGTGGAAACTGGAATTGGGATAGCTCATTCAGAATTGTCGTAAACTATCTTTCACTTAACTTGGTATCGATTATTTCTGATTGTAGCAGATCTCTTTTATGTTCTAAGTTGAAACTTTTGGATATTGGGTTCAATTCCCAATCAGTCAAGGATCTTCCCGGGTTGGAAATTTTGTTGACATGCCTTGGAAAAAACTTTGGGCCTGAAGTTGAGACTATGACTATGTCAATGTCAATATGGATAGGAACATTGTTTGTTTTTTCGCAGTTTATGCCTATTTTTAATGTTCTATTGATATATATTTATGCCTGCAACAGAGCCAGTTCTTTTGTTTTTGTTTTTATAATACTGGCTTCTTGATACGTTTGAAAATAAATATTATCTATAAGATAAATCGTCCTGCTCAAACCTTTGTAGGGGTATGAGGCGGGCTATCATCATCAATATAAATAAAGACCGAAATTACTCTCTCGATAGCCATTCGGACGTAGTTCTGTGCGACTGGTATATAAGGTATTTCTCGTGAAATTTGGTCTATCCAATTTGATATGTTGGATAAATCATCAGTTTGGGCGACTGTTCCCATATTCTAGGGAAGGTGAACAGATATTCCGTTAGGTCTCAGCGATTAATCTATCTATCTATCTTCTATATATATATATATATATATATATATATATATATATATATATATATATATATATATATATATATATATAAATGGAGTGATGTCTGTCTGTCTGTCTGATTCTTATAGACTTGGAAACTACTGAACCGATCGACATGAAAATTGGTATGTAGGGGTTTTTGGGGCCGGGGAAGGTTTTCGTGATATTTTGAGACCCCTCCCCCCTCTCTAAGGGGGGGCTGCCATACAAATGAAACACAAATTTCTGCATTACTCGGAAATTAACCAAGCAAACAAAACCAAAGTTGGCATGTGAAAGTTTTAGGGTGCAATAAATGTTTCTATGATGGTTAGACAGTCCTTCCCCCACTCAAAGGGGGGGCTGCCATACAAATGAAACACAAATTTCTGCATTACTCGAGAATTAATCAAGCAAATGAAACCAAATTAGGCATATGGAAACTTTAGGGTGCAATGAATGTTTCTATGGTGGTTAGATACCCCTCCCCCCTCTCTTAGGGGTGGCTGCCATACAAATGAAACACAAATTTCTGCATTACTCGAGAATTAATCAAGTAAATGGGCGGGACGAAGTTTGCCAGGTTAGCTAGTTAGCATTTGGGGGCAAAGTGGTCATAGGTGAATAACGACTTTCAATGTTATGTTTACTAAAGCTGATATATCTCATCAAATTCTGCTCTTGGAGAGGTTCCTTTTGTGGCTTTGACCCTGGAAAAATATGCCACTCCAACTAAACCAAGCCTCATTATGCGGAACGTTATGTGTTTCTTACTAGTTTTTGTATGCATGAAAAAAAATTTAAATTGAGAGTAAATAGACCAAGCTAATTTCAAACATGTACCTACTATATCAAATATGATTTGAGCAAATTTGGACGAACAAAACGCTTAACTCTATCCCATTTAGCTTGATATGTGCGAGTGACCACTTTGCCCCCACTAGGCAAAAAAAAAGTTCGATTCTTTTATTAACAGATGCCCACTAACTACGTTTGCAAGTGCATCCACATATCATGGACGAATCAGCAGAGCGGTTTTTAAAACGTAATCCGAATTTGTCATTCCAAATGCCTGAAGCTATTTTCGACATGAAAAAATGAGAAAAATTTCAAGCCTTCTAGGCGATTTTAGTCTAACTTTTTTGTTAGATTATCTTTATGGCATATTTGAAGACCTCCAAAATTTATCGAGTACATAAACTTGAATTTTCAGTTAGTGGCCATCTTTCCCACCTCAAGTGTCTATCTTTCCCGCCAAGTGTCCGTCTTTCCCGACTCAATCTATTTTTTTCAAAGATTCCGGACACATTCATTTTTCAACGTTTTTGCCTCAAAGACAAATTTTATTATAAAAAGTGACCTTGAGGGCAGTATAAAACGAAAAAACATTAGACCCATTCCAACGTGACGTGACAACGGTTTGACTCACTAAAAACTGGTTTTTACTCGTTTTCATGTATAAATCACACGATTTCCAAATGGTAAACGATTTTAAAGTGAAATTGAGAAATTTCCCTACAAGAATCTTCAGTTGGAGAATATTTTGCAGTTGAATTCGCTTGTTGCCAGCCCAATACTTTTGTGACGTGACAACACCTGTCTTTTTGCGGGTTCCGATTTTTGAACATTAATGTTGTGTTTTCAGTTCCGTTCCAAAACATACAAATAAACTTTGTTCTATGATTTGTCAATGAAAGATGAAGCTCAGTATACTCAGTTTTTCAAACAACTCGCAAGAACATGCATCTTGACGGCATGCATTTTGTGACGTGATAACGCGCTCTGTACGAATAAACAGTCTCCACGAAGCGTTGTCACATCACACAATTAATAAGTTGTATTAACCCTTTGCGGTCGATTCTTCGCCGATTCGCCGAAGAAAAGAAATTTACGCCGTCCAACTCGTTTCGAGTCACCTTCGCTGGTTCAGCTCTCCCTGACTACGTGATGGTAGATAAATTGAGGTTAGCCGTGCGACTTTTTATTCCAAAGCCAATGAATTGTCAAAAGTGCAAGTCAGTTGGTCACACGGCTGCTTATTGTGCCAATAAAGAACGATGTGCCACTTGCGGAGAACAACATGAGGGGAAATCCTGCAGTGCGACTGAGCATAAGTGTCCATATTGCGGGGGATCCCCACACGTGCTCTCAGCTTGTGAAACATACAAGACTCGCTGGGAGAAACAGAAGCGCTCTTTGAGGGAACGCTCTAAACGCACTTTCGCAGAAATTTTGAAGGGCGCTTCTCCACTGGCTCAAGAACAACAACCAATCAATACACACAATGTCTTCGCTACGTTGCCAGTTGACGAAATGGAAGCGGATAAAGCTAACGGGGGCACGCCGTTTATTTCTCAAGGAAATCCCCGGCGCAAAAATGTGACCACTCCCAAAGTTCAAGGACAAGTCCCTCCGGTGATACCCCCTGTTAGTTTGCCTAAAAAAACGAGTACAGCGGACAAGCAAAATCAGGTTCCTCCTGGCTTCCGTGGGAATGATTCACCTTCGAACGACCCAGCACTCGAGGGAACATCAAAAACCCCAAATGTCCCTGTTTTTCCGTCAAGTTCAACTTCCCAATCGGGATTTATAAAGTTATCTGACCTTGTGGATCAAATCTTCACGTGTTTTAATGTTTCCGACTCCATCAGAACCATTGTCACCGCAATGCTTCCAGTATTAAAGACAATTTTGCAGCAATTGATGCAAACATGGCCCCTCCTTGCAATGATTATCTCTCTTGATGTCTAATTTAAATAGAGAGGTCGGAGATATCACTGTTTTACAGTGGAATTGTCGTAGTCTTATGCCTAAATTGGATACATTCAAATTTCTAATTCATAAACTCAATTGTGATGTTTTTGCTCTGTCCGAAACCTGGCTCTCTTCTCTAAATGATCTCTCTTTCCACGATTTTAATATAATACGCTTAGACCGCGATGACAGATACGGAGGGGTACTATTGGGGATCAATAAGTGTCACTCATTTTTTAGAATTGACCTTCCACCTATTGGAGGGATCGAAGCTGTTGCTTGTCATGCAAACATCAGAGGCAAAGTCCTCTGTATTGTTAGCTTGTATTGGCCTCCGAGAGCTGCGGTTAGCCGCAAGCAACTTGTTGACATGTGCTCACTCCTTCCTGAGCCACGATTGATCTTGGGAGACTTCAACTCTCACGGAACTGCCTGGGGGGAACAGTACGACGACAATCGTTCATCGTTGATATATGACCTTTGTAACAGCTTCAATATGACCGTTTTGAACACTGGGGAAACAACACGTGTACCTAAACCTCCTGCTAACCCAAGTGCTCTTGACCTCTCGCTTTGCTCGAATTCACTATCGTTAGATTGCAAGTGGAATGTAATCCAGGACCCCAACGGTAGTGACCACTTGCCAATCAATATTTCTATCACCAATGGGTTGAATTCTTCTGAATCAATAAACATGGCATACGACCTCACAAGACATATTGACTGGAAAAAATATGCGGACGTGATTGCTCTAGCCATCAATTCCAGAGATGGTTTGCCTCCATTGTAGGAGTATAACTTCATTTCTCGTTTGATCTATGACACCGCGGTTCGCGCTCAAACGAAACCCATCCCAGGTTCCACTATTCGTCGAAGGCCTCCCAATCTATGGTGGGATAGCCAGTGTTCCAAGCTTTATGGAGATAAATCGAATGCATTTAAAGCGTTTCGGAAACGTGGAACCATTGAGAATTTTCAAACGTATTTTGACCTTGAAAATCAATTTAAAAACTTGATCAAAGGGAAAAAACGTGCTTATTGGCGAAATTTCGTGGGAGGTTTGTCACGAGAAACGTCAATGAAAAAATTATGGAAAGTGGCTCGAAACATGAGAAATCGCACTTCATCCAATGAAAGCGAGGAATATTCACATCGATGGATTTTTAATTTTGCACGAAAGGTTTGTCCCGATTCCGTTCCAGTGCAAAGAATTATTCGAGATATACCACAAGATAGGTGCGATCTTGATTCCGAGTTTTTGATGGTAGAATTCTCTCTTGCTCTCCTTTCATGTAACAATTCTGCTCCGGGATCGGATAGAATTAAGTTCAACTTGCTGAAAAATCTCCCTGATGTGGCGAAACATCGCTTGTTGAACTTATTCAATCGGTTTCTGGAGCATAATATTGTTCCAGATGATTGGAGACAAGTACGAGTTATAGCTATTCAAAAACCCGGAAAACCCGCGTCCGACTTCAATTCGTACCGCCCAATAGCAATGCTGTCTTGTATACGGAAATTGTTGGAGAAAATGATCTTGTTTCGCCTTGATCGATGGGTTGAAACGAATGGCCTACTCTCAGATACACAATATGATTGTCTTGCGTTGCTTTCTTCAGAAATTCAAATGGCTTACGCCGAAAAAAAAACAAATGGCTTCAGTATTCTTGGACATAAAGGGGGTTTTTGATTCAGTTTCAATAGAGGTCCTGTCAGACAAATTACACTCTCGGGGTCTGCCGCCTCTATTGAATAATATGTTATATAACTTGCTTCGTGAGAAACATTTAAATTTTTCTCACGGAGATTCGACAGTAAGTCGGGTCTCCTACATGGGAATCTCCCAGGGCTCATGTTTAAGCCCCCTTTTGTACAACTTCTATGTAAGCGACATCGACAATTGCCTTACACAAAATTGCAGCCTAAGACATCTTGCAGATGATGGAGTGGTGTCTGTCGTAGGATCAAACGAATCCGATCAGCAAGGACCCTTACAAGATACTTTGAACAATTTTTCAACCTGGGCCATTGGGCTAGGGATCGAATTCTCCACGGAGAAAACAGAGATGGTGGTTTTTTCTAGGAAGCATAAACCAGCAAAACCAAAGCTTCAACTTTTGGGTAAACCGATCACTCATGCTATGTCATTCAAGTATCTTGGGGTCTGGTTCGACTCCAAATGTACTTGGGGGGCCCATATTAGGTATCTGAGTAAAAAATGTCAACAAAGAATAAACTTTCTCCGTACAATTACCGGCACCTGGTGGGGAGCCCATCCAGAAGATCTTATAATGTTGTATCGAACAACTATTCTCTCAGTGATGGAGTATGGCAGTTTCTGTTTTCAATCAGCTGCCAAAACACACCTCATTAAACTCGAGCGAATTCAGTATCTTTGTCTCCGTATTGCTTTGGGGTGTATACCCTCAACGCATACCATGAGTCTCGAGGTTTTGGCAGGCGTACTCCCACTAAAAGATCGCTTCAATTTATTATCTCTTCGGTTCCTCATCCGGTGTAAGGTTATGAACCCATTGGTGATCGGAAATTTTGAACAGCTGATCGAGCTAAATTTTCAATCTGGGTTCATGAGTTCATATCATGAATTCATCTCCATGCAGGTTGATCCTTCATCGTATATTCCCAACCGTGTTTGTTTTCCTGACTACATCAATTACTCTGTGCATTTTGATCTGTCCATGAAGCAGGATATCCATGGAACATCAGATTATCTTCGATCGAGGATCGTTCCAACGATCTTCGATGCAAAGTATGGGGATATCAATTGCGATAATATGTACTTTACTGATGGGTCCTCTATGAATGAGTCCACAGGATTTGGAGTGTTCAACTAATTTTTTAGCACCTCCCACAGTCTTCAGAATCCTTGCTCAGTGTATATTGCTGAATTGGCAGTGATACACTGGGCGCTGGACAGCGTCGCCTCACGACCTGTTGAACACTATTACATTGTAACGGATAGTCTTAGCTCTGTCGAAGCTATCCGTTCAGTGAGGCCGGAAAAGCACTCGCCATACTTCCTTGAGAGAATACGAGAAATTTTGAGTGCTTTATCCAGACGCTGTTATGTCATTACCTTTGTCTGGGTCCCTTCACATTGCTCAATTCCGGGTAATGAGAGGGCTGACTCATTAGCAAAGGTAGGTGCAATTGAAGGCGATATTTATCAGCGTCAAATCGCCTTCAATGAATTTTATTCTTTAGTCCGCAAAAATACCATAGTTAACTGTCAACGCAAATGGTACGAAGATGAATTGGGCCGGTGGCTCCACTCGATTATCCTTAAGGTTAGCCTCAAACCATGGTTCAAAAGTCTGGACTTGAGTCGGGACTTTATTCGCACCTTCTCTCGACTCATGTACAATCACTGTTCGTTAGATGCGCTACTCTTTCGTATTAATCTTGCCGACAACAATCTTTGTGTTTGTGGCCAAGGTTACCACGACATCGAGCACGTTGTTTGGTCGTGCGAGCTGTATCTTGTCGCCAGATCGAATTTAGTAGTCACCCTTCGGGCCCGAGGAAGGCAGCCCATGGTGCCGGTGAGAGACGTGTTGGCTCGGTTTGACCTTGATTACATGTCCCAAATATATGTATTCCTTAAAGCTATCGATCTTCGTGTGTGATTGTCCTTATACCCTTAGTTTTTCCTTTTCCTTTTCCTTTGTGAGAGATCGGATCCCTTCTTAAGAATAAGATGAAATGTAAATACATATTAGATATAAGATAGGTTTAAGAATTGAGTGTGATGAGTGTGATTGAGAGTGTGAGTGTGATCATTGTCAACATATCCTCATATCCCCTCCTTTTCCTGAAGAAAATATGTCACCATTCTAAACTCGAGTCGACCGCGAGTAATCGGTTTCCTATATTATTAACATTAGAATTAAGGAAAAATGTATATATACTAGTAACAATACAGTAAGGAGTTCGGCTCCTTTAAACCTATGTAACTGAGCCTGTAAAAATAAACGATTTAAATAAAAAAAAATAAACCCTTTGCGGTCGGAATAAATTCCTCTTGAAAGAGATCCTCTTATCTTTCCACGCTAAGAATATTTTATTTTAACCGAGTACCGTTATCTATAGAAACTCTGTATACATATGTGAAAATCTGAGGTATCTGAGTGGCCCTGAAGCTGGGTATCGAATTCTCTACGGAGAAAACTGAAATGGTCGTTTTTCTAGGAAGCACGAACCCGCCCAATTCCAGCTTTACCTATCCGGCAAAACGATCCAACACTCTATGTTTTTCAAATACCTGGGTGTATATTTTGATTCTAAATGTACCTGGGGGAGACACATTGCGTATTTGAAACAGAAATGCCAGCAAAGAATCAATTTTCTCCAAACAATAACCGGAACATGGTGGGGTGCCCATCCAGGAGACCTCATTCAGTTGTACAAAACAACGATATTGTCAGTGTTAGAATATGGCAGTTTTTGCTTCCGATCAGCTGCCAGGATTCATATTCTCAAGCTGGAGAGAATACAATATCGTTGCTTGCGTATAGCCATGGGGTGTTTGCATTCGACACATACGATGAGTCTCGAAGTTTTGGCAGGAGTACCCCCGCTTACTCTTCGGTTCATAGAATTATCCTACAGATTTCTCATCCGTTGCGAGATCATGAATCCATTGGTGATTGATAACTTCGAAAATCTACTCCAGCTGACTCCTCAGTCAAGTTTTATGTCTTTATACCATGAGTACCTTACCCACGACGTGCACCCTTCAGCAGGCATCTCCAACCAAGTTTGCTTCCCATACTTTTGCAATTCCTCTGTCATTTTTGATCTGTCCATGCGACAAAAAATCCATGGAATACCAGATCACCTACGCTCCAATGTTATTCCGTCGATATTTTCGGAAAAATATGGGAAAGTTAGATCTGATAAAATGTTCTTTACTGACGGTTCATACATAAACGGGTCCACTGGCTTCGGCATCTTCAATGAAAATTCCAGTGCCTCTTTCAAACTCAAAGATCCTTGTTCCGTGTATGTCGCAGAAATGGGTGCGATATACTATGCTCTAGGGATCATTGAAACACTGCCCATCGACCATTATTTTATTTTTTCAGACAGTCTCAGCTCAATAGAGGCAATCCGCTCAATGAAAGTTGATAAACGCTCATCTTATTTCCTAACAAGAATAAGACATCTATTGAGTGTTTTGGTCGAAAAATTATTCAAGATTACCTTAGCATGGGTTCCCTCTCATTGCTCGATTCCGGGGAATGAGAAAGCGGACTCGCTAGCTAAGGTGGGCGCTTCAGAAGGCACACTTTTTGAAAGGCAAATTGCCTATAATGAATTTTTTCACATTCCTCGTCAGGACACACTCGTTAGTTGGCAGCGCATGTGGAGTGAAGATGAGTTCGGTCGTTGGTTACACACGATTATCCCTAAGGTCTCGACGAGTGCATGGTTTAAGGGATTGAATGTAGGTCGTGATTTCATTCGCGTGATATCTCGGGTTATGTCCAATCACTACAACCTAAACGCGCATCTCTATCGCATTGGGCTCGCAGCAAACAATCTTTGTGATTGTGGCGATGGCTACCACGACATCGAGCATGTTGTCTGGTCGTGTATCCGGTTCCATGCTGCTTGCTCTCAGCTCTCTAGAGCACTGAGAGCAAAAGGCAGACAATCGGATATCCCCGTCCGGGATATCTTAGGTAGCCGGGATCCTGATCTTCTGCTTCATCTATACCTGTTCCTCAGAAACGCCGATGTCAACGTTTAATGATGTTTCCTTCGTTGTGTCCCCGTTTCATATCCCTCCTAGCGATCGATAAACTTTTACTTAGTCGCGGCAATACATACACACACTCTTTACAGATGCACGGGCCAAATGTTGTGCAGTCCACTGATCATTCAACAAGAGCCAAAGGTTGTACCGCTCATGACAACTCTACACGAACTGATGATTGCGCCGGCTAGTGACCATTCTATCCTGGATTCCTCGAGTCGAGAAAGACTCACCACGCTAGATATGGGGTACAGACTAGGGAGCGTTGCTGATTAATGGTCAGCTGCATCCCAATAGGAAGTAGCCCGTGTCGGGCACACGTATACAGCATCGAAGACTGCAACATACCAATTATGAGAACACTTGTAATACTAACCTCGAGCCAACCGCGAGTAATCGGTTACATATTACTAACATAGTTGTAAGACAAAATTTGTCAAAATATTGGACTCCCGGCCCCGTCAGGCTAACGCCACATGTGCCTTAATAAAAAATATATTTTGGGAAAAAAAAAAAATATGTGAAAAAGTTCACTAGTCATTAAAATTCGTTTAAAAGAAATGGAGACTATTACATTGTTGAATAACATATTTAGTATGATTCCTTGCTGTGGTGGAACAGGCAAAAGACCGCAAAGGGTTAAATAAGAATTTCACCGAATTGTAGCAAGCGATATACTATTTTTTATGTTTTTTTATCACTCTGAATACTTCCTACTTTCCTCTGAGATCTCCCCTTCCCCTTCAAAAAGCCCATTCTATAGGTGAAGGTGGTCCTAACGCAACCAGTGGTCCTGAACCTACCCTCCTTTGTGTCTCAGGAACGGTGCTTCCTACTGAATTTTCAATAGTGTCAAATGAAAGGTGCCATAACGCTGACTATTTGATACTATGGTTTTCTGGCTCTCTTCATTCTAGCGTTTTAGCGCCATTTTACATTTTCATTCCTTCAAAAACAGAGGGGAAATCTATTCGACCTGTATGCAAAATAAGTTCTATGTTCTTTTAGATTGTTAAACATTGCGAAACAAGTCAATTTTAATTGTTTATGGTATGTTCATCCAAATAATCTATATAAATTGAAGCTACCTGTTACCTGTAATACACGGTATTCCGTTATTTGGGAAAAGTCGGGGTGGTCCTAAACCGACCTCCAGTTTTTATATCGTAATTGTTTAACAATTTTACTCTGGCGCTTGCCATCAATGGCTAGCACAATCCTGGTTCATCGAGTGGCGCTCACTACACTACGGGAACGCATTTGATTTTGCTATCAGAAACTATTGATAAGTTCTTTGTATGCATCTGCGCACATGTAAGGGCGTTTATGTTTGCGTGTTCAAGATGACTTTGACTTTGATTTTGACGTTGACTTTGATCGTTGATCGTTGATGTTTGCGTGTGCACTTTCTTTGTATAACTCCACACTCGTCTCCCTAAGGCTAAGTTCTTTACAATCAAACATTATCTCCCTCTCACTCGAATCCTATCTCTCGCTATCAAACATTATTCTTTTTATTCATTTGTATGTTTTGAAACGGAACTGTAATTAATTACATTAATAATTATTGTTCAACAGTCCGGAACAACAAAAAGTCAGGTCTTGCCACGTCACAAAAGTATTTGGCTGACAACATGCCAATCTAACTATAAAACATTATCCAGCTGATGATTCTTGTTGAAAATTTTCTTAATTTTACTATAACATCGTTTAATTTTGTGTGCTTTATTCATGAAAACACAAAAAAGTATTTGTAGTGAATCAAAATATTGTTACGTCACACTGGAATGGATCGTATACTTTTCGTGACGTGACAAGTTGATACTCCTCTTTTTTGGACTGATTTTAACCAAATTTGCTTACTCAGAGAAACCCAAGTATAAAAATGTTTGAACCTATGTTCATCTGATAAACTAAAAAAAGGCTCTATTTTTTAGACGTGACAACGCTTCAGAATACCGGTTTTTCAAATGCTTGTTTCTCATAAATTACAAAATGAAAACCATTTAATGGTATATAGGTTTGGTTAAGCATGTGCAGATATATCTCAAGAAACATAAAAATAGTGAAAACCTAAAATATTTTAAATATAATTATGTAGTTTTTTAATCTCGCCTCTCTCAAAGGTTGGTGCATAAAAAAACAAATTTGTTACAAAAAAATTATGATATAATTAGTGCTTATTTAAATAACGTTTTCAATTTTCTCAGGTGCATGGAATGGGTCATTAGTATTAACGATACATGTTTTAGTATTGTAGCGCACACATTTGAAACTTTGGAAGATTTCACGTGTGCAGTGCTGCACTCATGGCCCTAGCAGAATAATTTTTGGGTGCAGTACGGCACTCATGGCCGTCTAAGTGTTAATCAACCATCTTCAGCTGCATTCTAAAAAACCACGCAAACTCCCTTTTTTGGCGTCCAAGCGCTAAGATCAACGCTTGAAAATTGTGTACAGCAGCCTCGTTTACTTTGTTCGCTGCAGAACGCCAGTTTGCTTTGAATCGTTTTTCGCTTTCCACCGTTTTTTGCGTATTCTTCAAGTTCCGCTTAACGATTGCCCAATATCTCTCTATAGAACGGAGCTCTAGGGTGTTGGGAGGATGTGATCTTTAGACACCACGACGTTGTTCTTGGCATACCATTCTATAATAGCAGGATGCCAATGGTGTTTTATCGAGGCTGTAGACTTTTCTCCAGGCATTCCTCGACGAAAATGTCCTGGTTGATAGTTAAAATTGCGATTTAACAAAATGGCATGTATTATTGTTTCATGAAATCACATTTCATTTCATGTTTACATTATTGGCACCAGCCGGGTGCTATGATTAGTGCTAGGATCGTTAGCAAAATCTCAAGCCGAACTGTCAGTGGGATACCTAATTCATGTGAAAACAAAGAGAAAATGTCAGTGGGATACTCGGTATGTTGGTTAATGCCAGTTCAATAGGTGATTGGCACATCTTGCATTTGATTTCTACTGTTAATCATACCACAATACACGAAAAAAAAACTAATAGAATATAAAAAATCTATTGATTTACAGGTTGCAACTTCATTATCAGATGGCTCTTATTTTGGAGAGATATGTCTCCTCACTAATGCGAGGCGTGTGGCTAGCGTCCGGGCAGAAACTTATTGCAATTTATTCTCTCTGAGTGTAGACCATTTCAATGCAGTTCTGGACCAATATCCCTTGATGAGGAAAACTATGGAGACTGTAGCTGCTGAGAGGTAAATAGGTCATAATTTTTGCTATAACGATGATATTCTAACCTTTCTCAACAGATTAAACAAAATTGGTAAAAATCCTAACATTATGAGTCACAAGGAGGAATCAGAATCAGCCAATGCTGAAACAAATCAAATCAGCGCTGTGGTTAATGCTTTAGCGGTTGAGGCGGAAAATAATTTAAATAATCTTAGGTAAGATTAATGAAATGTGTACAATTTATTGTTTCGAAATTACTAGAGAATCTTTTGTTTGTATTTTAGTTTGACTAGAGAACATTTTTTATCCAATGGCTGCGAATTTTATTTATGAGACATGTGTGAAGACATGACAAACAACGAAACATATATCTTTATTTTTTTCCCCGAATTCTTGCTCGTGTTAATGTCCTTGATGAGGGATTGAATTTTTATGTTGATTTGTTGATAAAAAACTTTTATTTTAACTGACCAAGAGATTATTATTGAATCAAATATTTGGTTTTTTCTTTTATTAGAGATTATCCTTTTTTACTTCTTCTATTCTTAACATTTTCCCATCGAAGAAAATCCCCTTCTGATCATACTTCAGTCATTCTAATAATCCGATACCGAATGACACACCTCGACAGTGTTGCCACAGATTTATCTGAAGAGGTACAGATTTTTTCGTTATTTTTGGTACAGATTCTGTACGGTAGAGAGTACAGATTTTCGTCAAAAAGTACTGATTAGTGCAGATTTTTTCCGCAGGCGAATTTTTTTTACATTTGATCAAATTTACATTAAGGTACATGATTACTTTTACACCGCAGTATCGCTTGGTGCAACAGCTCAAAACTTTTAATAAATGATAGTATGCAATCTAGATTCAGACAAACTATGTATAAGCATCATCAAACACACGAATGACGAATGAAATGTAAATGCGCTATTTGTAGTAAATAAATGAGTATTTTTTATGCTATAAAATTAATTTGTTCTCTACAACGAATATTTTCGATGGTACAGATTTTTAGAAGACAAAGTACAGATGAGTAAGATTTTTAACCCTTCTGGTACAGATTAGATTGTGGCAACACTGCACCTCGATTGTATTCCGAGAGACAATTTGAAAAAAAAAGTTTGTATCTCTAAAAAATGCTTGTGTAATATGTTGGAAGAATCAACTCTGTCGAAAGGCTCACCAGTCTTAACTATAGTACTAGTATTTCTTCACGATTTTTGTAATTATCGCTAAAGATCAATTTTCATTTTTATCATTCAACTTTATTATTCAATTTTATTATTCAACATAATTGCCTCCGAGGGTGATACAGCGATTATAGCGATCTTGCAACTTTTCAATACCATTTTATAGTCCTCTTTCGGTTTTTCCTCAAAATAGCCCTCAGTTTCGGTAATCACTCCATCATCGGTCTTAAATTTCTTTGCCAGCGAGCGTTCTCTTCAGGTCTGCGAACAGATGCGGAAGCAATTTGAAGCCCAATTCATGCAATTTTACAATCAATACACGCAATTCGGATTTTTCCATTTTTTCACAATAACAAAAGTTGCTTGCTTTTCAATGCTGTAACTCACGAACCAATCGATCGATTGCTGTCAAATTTTGACACGTATCCATGGAAAGATGGTGCTTTGTGATAGTCAAATAGATTTTTGCAAGAGGCGTCATCTAGATGTCGACCTTATGAACTTTTCAGTCGAACTGTTAATCGTAACCCCCTTCTTTCCCCTCCTAAACAATTTGAATTATCGAACGATTGCGGCAATATGCATTAAAAGTTATATTTATATTATAACTGCTTGATATGGTGAAATATTCTCTACGAAACGTATGATATGAAACGAAATGTATTATATGGATATGATACATTTCGTAATATCTGCTATCGAATCCATAGCCAATGGCACCGTTTCAAAATTTATATCGAATTATCGTTTTTCGTCAAAGCCACCGTTACGATACCACTTCATTGAGCCGGGAAAGAATTATTAATGCTCGAAAAAGGAATCGATTCCTCCTCGGAAATACCTAGCGCAATACAACTCCAATCATCGATAGATGGCGGCATTCGTGTACATTATAAGTTATAATTATATTATAACTGCTTGATATGGTGAGATATTCTCTACTCCATATGATACATTTCGTATTTTCTGCTATATAATCCATAGCCAATGATACCATTTATAAATCTATATCGAATTATCATCGGTACTTCGATTTTCGTCAAAGCCATCTTTCAGTCCGGTGGCAGAAAAGAAATGGGATTGGGAGGAAAGAGCATAGTGTTAAGGCGAAAGCGAAACCTTTTCTCTGTCACTTTGCAATCACTACTAAATGGATTTCCGAGCGGGCACCGGCTTATATAAAGATGAGTGTGATTTCAATAGCATGTTTTCAAATTTTTCAAGCTAATGAAACAAGTTTCCGGGTCAATATTTAACAAGCATATAACTCTTGAACATTTTGTCTTTCGAATGAAGTTATTATCATACCACTCTGTTCAGCCGGCAAAAAAGTATTAACGTTCGAAACCTTGCACTCCAAGTGTAACACCCTCGTTTTCTAAACTACACACCGTTACAGAAATGAAAGACGTAGTCCTACGTCAAAAATCGTGTGCGAAAATTTTGTCTGAAGATAATTTTATATTAGTAGGAACAATGTAAGCAATGTTGCCATACGTACATATTTATCTGGAATGGCGCAGATTTTTTCGTTATTTTTGGTACAGATTCTGTACGGTACAGAGTACAGATTTTCATCAAAAAGTACAGATTGGTACGGTTTTTCCACTTGTGAAATTTCTTACATTTGAACAAAGTAACATTGAGGTACATGACGAATTTTACGCCGTAGTATCGCTTAGTGCTGCTGATCATAAAAACATATAAAATGCAATGATTGATCAGTTTTACAAGGACGGAATTCCTTACAACGATCGTCACGGTGAACGGTGCGACTTATGTTTTGCTCCAGATCAACAGATTGAACCGTTTGTTCCAGTTCCAGTGTTGCAGTTTTTTCGTGGAGCTGGTTAAGCAAATGAAAAAAAGATTCGATGTTGATAATTCGACGCTCAAGGCCGCACCAATGTTAAATCTCATAAACTTATCCAATTTGACTAGCATTAGCTTTTCGTTAGAAGCGTTTCCAGGATTCTACAATGGGAATGTATAAGATGTAGAGAATTAATTCCGTACTCTAAAGATAAAATTACTCCGTAAGGAAATCACTTTTTCAGAAAACGAGCATGTGCAGGGTTGGTGGACAAAAATTGGATGGCTAAAAAGAATTGACGGTTTGCTCGCACTCCGGCGCTTCGATGTATTGTTTGTAATGTTTTCACGATGCTCCACTGGATTTTTTTCTGAATATAATCAAAACAGAAATAAGCTTCGAAATCGACTCAGCATCGATACGATTTTGAGATAAAAAGATTTGATCAAATATCGTAGCGGCAGCTCGAAAATTCTAATAAATGATAGTATGCAATCTAGATTCAGAAAAACTATGTATAAGCATCATCAAACACACGAATGACTTGCAATGTAGTATTCATAATAAATAAATGAGTATTTTCAATGCTAATAAATTAGTTTTTTCTCTACAACGAATATTTTCGATGGTACAGATTTTTGGAAAAAAAAAACTACAGATGAGAAAGATTTTTAACCCCTCTGGTACAGATTAGAATTCGGCAACACTGCCGGTAAGTTTCTTTTTTTTCAAAAATTAATGATTTATCCTGCAAAAATGGTTACAAATTTAATATTCAAAGTATTGCCCATCGCTAGTCAAAACTTTTTCCCATTTTTCTGGTGGTTCACGGATCCCTTTGCGAAAATAATCGGCTGGTTTGTCGGCTTACCACGAATCGATCCAATTTTTGACTTCATCAAAAGAAGAAGTGCTGGTCAACCAGGCGATGTGGCATCGATGGGAAAAGGTGGTAATCGGACGGAGCAATGTCTGGAGAACACGGCGGGTGGGATAGAACCTCCCATTTCAGTGTTTCCAAGTATGTTTTGACCGGTTTGGCGACATGCGGCCGAACATTGTCGTGCTGAAAAATAACTTTATCGTGTCTTTGGCCCTATTGTGACCGGAGGGAAACTTCAGTGCACCGCTCAAACGCATCCATACGTTGCCCGACGTTTAGGATTGTCGTAATGGACCCATTTTTAATGCCAGTTACGATTCGATGCAAAAAACCCTTTCTTTTATGTCGTTGGAGCTGTTGTTCGCACGTGAAAAAACGGCGTCCGACGTCCCGTGGCTTCAATTCATACGGCACCCAATGTCCTATCTTCCGGATCATTCCCCTTGCTTTTAAACGATGGGATATGGTTTGCTGAGCTACTCCAAGTGTTCTTCGTCTTCCAAGTCAAAATTACCACTATTCAACCGTACAAACCACGTCTGACACGTTCGCTCAGTCATGACACCATGACTGGTCACCATAAATTTCCACCAAAATGCGATGGCTTTCCGCAGCTTTTTTCTTCATATTAAAGTAATGAAGTAACACTACCCGCAAAAACACTGTCGTTGGTACAAAATTCAACATATTCGAAATGACAAAAACTATGTTGTGTACGCTTCAACTTTTTGACATATACTGAAAAAGAACGAATGTCTGGAAATTTTATTCACTAGAATAATAATGAAGTTACGTTCCGTTAGGCTATCTGTTTATTTTGGATATGTTTGAAGAATTTCATCGTTAAACTCTTTGATAATGATTTGGTGGTCCTTTGAAGGGATATTTTGTTTGGTAGTTGGGTAGTGTTTGTTCACTCCACCAGTACTTACCGAGTGATGATGACAGAAGTATGGTAAACAGTCGTTGGGTGGTGCGTATCAGATAAAAGATACCGAAGTGGAACGAGATATGATGAAAACCGCCCTCTGTGATCCTAGACGAGATGCCTCCTGTGTTATGTATGGATGAAATAAAGAAAAAACCTACCAATGTAATATAAGATAATTACCAATACCGAACACAATTATCAATTTTTATCATCAGTAAAACATGTTACTTTAATATAGAGAAAACATATTTGAAATGGAAAAGGTGATTATGTTTTATAATTTTTACTTTCTGAGCGTTTATTCAACCCAATGCGAATTTTAATTGGACTAACACCTAATACTATATGTAGAGCATATGGGAAATCACTTTCTTGAATAATTCTTCACTTTTCCAATTTTTCTTCGCCGCATGAACTTTCCTTGGGTGAAAATGAACACAATAAAACAGACAGCTTGAACCAAACGACCCGTTCTAAAGCGGGAACACACTTTGGTTTTTATTCACAACTGCTAACATACACAATTTTACACTCACACTTGTGCTAATTTTTTCACAATACACGATCGGTCATTGATATGAAATATCACGAACATTGAAGTTCCAAATTTAAGTTTTATTTGCTAGAATTAATCGAATCACTTATCCTACTTGCGATATAAAAGTGCCCCCGACTTTCATGTATTTGCAATGCCGATTTCCCCGGGCAGCTTGGTTTCAATGTCTCTGTTGGGGAATACAGTTCGGTAGGAACAAAAGCTCCCCCTACTTTCATGTATTTGCAATGTCTATTTTCCCCAGGCAACATGGTTTTGATGTCTCTGTTAGGGAACACATTTCGGTAGGAACAATAGCTCCCCCTGCCTTCATGTATTTGCAATGCCGATTTTCCCCAGGCAGCTTGGTTTTGATGTCTCTGTTAGGGAACACATTTCGATAGGAACAAAAGCTACCCCTACCTTCAAGTATCTGCAATGTCGATTTCCCCCAGGCAGCTTGGTTTAGATGTCTTTGTTAGGGAACCGCCGGTCCGGAGTTAGAGAACTGCAGCTATGGACCGGGTTAATTAGCGAAAAAATGTTGGGAATAAGATTCAATCCCTTATTGGGATGTAGCATCATTATAAATAATCATTTACATTTTGCTGCAGTGATTTCTTGTTAGACCGAGGCCAAGCATAGTATCGTAATGCTTGAATGAAGGCGGTAACTTCCGGCAGGCCCTTCGTACTGCATATCTTGTTTACCACAAGCCCCGAAGAAAAGGACAGCGGCTTGGACATTCCCTTCTCGCTGATTTCCTTGGTGGGGAACGTAAAGTATATCTGAAGTGTTTATCACCAGCACTTTCAGTCGCTCCTTCAGGAAGCTTGCCAAAATTAACGGGATCTTTGTAAGCAGCTGTTATGCACCGCTGAGGTGAACGATAGGATAGTTTGATCTTATGCTCGATAAGTTAACCGAAGAGCTCATTGGTCAGAAGCCCTTCGTCATCGACGGAGACTTCAACGCCTGGGCAGTAGAGTGGAGGAATAGACTTACTAGTGCGAGAGGATTCAATCTAATGGATGTTCTTGCAAAACTAGAAGTGAAACTTGCCAATGAAGGGACCACCAACACATTCCGCAGAAACGGCCGAGAATCTATTATCGATGTCACCTTCTGTAGCCCGACGCTTGCAGTGAACATGAACTGGAGGGTGTGCGAAGACTACACCCACAGTGATCATCAAGCTATTCGATACACTCTTGGCAACAAAACATCATCGAGGGCCGAGCCCAATCGAACGGAGATAAGACATTCGTCAAAGAATCGAAAAAATCGAAAACGTACGCCAATCAGTTTATTGGTGGAGCGAAGAGATAAGCTTTCTACGCGCCTGCTGTCTTCGAGCTAGGCGGAGTATGCAGAGGGCTAGGACTGCCATTGTTAGGGAAGAACGCAAGGCTGAGCAAAAGACGATGCTTGAGAGAGCTTTGTCGCAACATTGATGCGAATCCAAGGGGAGGCGCGTATAGAGTGGTGATGGCAAAAACGAGAGGCCCATGGACCCCCACGAGCAGTGCCCGGAAAGGCTGTAATACATTATAGAGGGGCTCTTCCCGCGACATGAACCGACGATCTGGGCAAGTGCCCCATATGGTCAAAAGAGAAAGAGAAAGAGAGAGAAAGAGAGAGAGAGAGAGAGAGAGAAAGAGAGAAGTGTCGGGTATAAGGTCTCTCTTGGGACGAGCTATGAAGGAGCACGATGGACTCGTCGAAAGGACGAAAACTGCAGAGAAAACACTCGCAGAAGCGTTGCAAAGAACTGCAGCTGGATAGGTGACGCCAAAGATTCCTCGAAACCGTTCGGAAAATAGAAAAAAAAGATTCACCAGCAGAAGAAGAAATGCTCAAATAACGCAAGGACGACCACGACAACGACGAGCAAGGCGATAGGGCCGCCCAGGGCGACAGCGAAGAGCTGGGTGACAGCGACGACCAGAGCGGCACCGATAGCAAAATAAACGACTGGAGCACGATCACGAGAAGAAACAAGAAAAAATTAGTGAACGAGCAAAAAGAGAGTAAGAGAAAAGAGAAAACGGTAAAAAAAACGAAGAAAGAGGATGAAAAGAGACAAGGGCCAAAAGACAAGAAGCCTAATCCTCGGCGGGCGAGAGGCAAAGGCGATGCACCAATCGTCGAAGCCAAGGGCGACGTATCATATGCTGACCTCTTCAAAAAAATGCGAGAGGACCCTGGCCTCAAGAAACTGATGGAGAGCGTGGTGAAGTCTAGGCGCACCCAGAATGGCGAAATGCTGTTCGAGCTGAAGAGAGACCCAGAAATCAGGAGCTCTGCATTTAAGGATCTTGTCGAAAGGGCTCTCAGTGACGGAGCGAACGTAAGGGCCTTATCCTCCGAGTCATCGATTGAATGCAGGAACCTCAGTCTGTTCACTACCGAGATGGACCTGCGTCAGAAGTTGGAGGAGGAAAACGTCGTGGGCAAAGTTCCGATGAAAATCCGATTAAGAAATGCGTATCGCGGGACGCAGACCGCAACGATTCGTCTCCCAACGGACGCAGCGAACAAGTTGCTGAAGCTAGAGATCATAAACGTCTGCTGGGCTGTGGGTCGTTTTAGAATCGTTCCGCCTGTTCCAAAGCAATTGGAGCGATGTTTCAAGTGCTTAAACTTCGGCCACCTGGCGAAAGGCTGCTCGGGGCCAGATAGATCCAAACTGTGCAGGAAATGCGGAATATAGGGACACTTTGCCAGCGACTGCAAGGGAAAGCCAAGGTGTATGCTCTGCGAAAAAGAGGACAGTAATGACCTTACGACGGGAGGCTTTAATTGTCCTGTGTACAAACAGGCGAGGGCAAGCCAACAGTGATGGAGATAACCCAAATAAATATCAACCATTGCGACACCGCACAGCAACTGTTGTGGCAGTCAACGACAGAAACAAAATGTGATATCGCAATTATCGCGGAGCCGTATCGCATTCCCCCCGGTAACGGTAATTGGGTGACGGATAAAGTGGGAATGGCCGCCATCCAGGTCATGGTCATCTCGCGAGGGTTTCGTGATCACAAAGATCAACGGAATTTTTATCTGCAGTTGCTACGCACCTCCCAGATGGACGATGGACCAGTTCCACTATATGCTGAATGTCCTCACCGAGGAGCTCGCCGAACGAAAACCAGTCGTTATAGGAGGGGATTTCAATGCTTGGGCAGTAGATTGGGGAAGCAGATGCACCAACGCGAGAGGGACTTGCTTACTAGAAGCTCTGGCCAAGCTGGATGTTACCCTGTGCAACGAGTGTACCACTAGTACCTTCCGCCGAGATGGCCGAGAGTCCATCATCGACTTGACTTTCTGCAGCCCGTCGTTAGTGACAAAAATGAGATGGAGGGTATGCGAAGGATACACCCACAGTGATCATCAAGCCATCCGTTATACCATTGGCCAACGAAACTCCGTGGCAGTACGGATAACTAGGACATGCTCGCGCAGGTGGAACACAAAAACCTTTGACAAGGATCTTTTCATCGAAGCACTACGCGTGGAGAGCGGCGTCTTGAACATGAACGCGGATGAACTGACGGAAACGTTAGCCAAAGCATGCGATATAACAATGCCAAGAAAAAATGAACCTAAGTATAAGCGACCTCCAGCCTACTGGTGGAGTGAGACACTTGGCGTGCTTCGGGCCAACTGCTTTAGCGCCAGAAGACGCTTCCAACGCTCAAGCATAGACACCAGAGAAGAGCGGAGAGTGGAATTCAGAGAGGCTAGATCCACTCTTAAACGGGCGATTAAGCGAAGCAAATCTAATTGCTTCAAGGAGTTATGTCGGGACGTGGACGTCAATCCATGGGGCAATGCCTACCGAGTGGTGATGGCGAAGCTCAGGGGCCCAACGACACGCTCCGAAATGTGTCCCGAAAAAAGACGGGTGGGTAATGTCGGGGACATAACCGGAGTGACGTAGGACTATACAAAGGGGACAGCTTTTGTTAAATATATATTTTAAATATATTGTTTTATTTTCTTCTTCTACGTGAATACCTACCCATCTACCTGAAAAATGGATTAGTTTACTGTTTACTCTTTATGAATATGTTGATGGTTCTGAAAAGAACCTTTGGTGTTGTGTTTTTGTTATCACTCGATATTCCCATCTTGTTCGGTTAAACCTTCCTGTTTAGCTATTGCGTTTGTCACTCGCCACAGCTTTCACAGTTGGAAAATTTCTTCCCATCCAGCTTGTGACATGTTTTTCAGTAAATTACATTTAATGCGACGTGCCGGAGAAACACTTTGCCACTCACTGAAACTAATTGTTACCTTGATGAGCGCCGAACGGAAGCTGCTCTGTTCTTGATGCGGGTTTTCTGATTGTCGTGAGCAGCTTTGCAAGCCAACTCGAGCACTCCGACGGCCGAAACTCGAACGAATGAGCGTTAAAAGGAAGCGATGGCAAAAAAATACATCCATTACGATTTGTTTGCTCGTTGGATTTACATGAAGGCTAAAAAGGGTCCTTTTCAGGATCACAAAATTATCTTCAATCTAAAGAGTTTATTGTTTTGTTATCACTCGATATTCCCATCTTGTTCGGCTAAACCTTCCTGTTTAGCGATTTGTTGCCACTCGCCACAGCTTTCAAATTTCTTCCCATCCAGCTTTGTGACATGTTGTACAGTAAATTACATTCAATGCGACGTGCCGAAGCGCCACTCAGTGTTGCATTGGAGGCGATTTTAACCTGTAATTGAACATTTGCGATGACAGCGGTACAGTGTCGACTTTCAATGTGGGGTCATAATTTGGATCTCTATGTTCACAAAAATGTCCAACTAAATAAGTAGCATTACATGTCCGTCCAATTAGCTAAATGTCGAACTAATTGTAAATTACTGTACTTTCAATCTGGAAACAATTTAAGAATTGGTGAAAATTGAATAATCAGGAAAGTCCCCAACTATCAATTAGCCAAATTCACATACTCATCAGATCCTGGCAAACAAATTATGAAAAAATCAATTTGTGTTTTATTATTATTTTGGATAATGTTTTAGAAAGCATTGAACTGTAATTCCTAAACTCTTTTTTGGAAGGTTTAATGGCCCTGAAAAGCGCCTTGTTTTATGGAATGGTTCCAATTTAGAAAACTTAGTACTCGTGGTTTTGAAAAAAAACCATTTCGAACGCCCTCAATACCGCCTTATTCTGGATTTGCCACCAAAGCAGATTGTGTAAAGAACAAACTTTTTTCTTCTGCTACCTGCTGCCGTTTTGCGATTGCGTTTGCCACTTGCCACTCGCTGCAACTGCCTGTTGTCTTGATGTCCACCGAACCGAATGTGTTCTGTTCCGAATGCGGGTTTTATTATCGTCGCGAGCAGCTTTGCCAGCTAACTCGATAACATCGGCGGCCGAAACTATATGTCGCCTGCTAGGCGAACCGATGTGGTGTACAGTTTGAATGAGAATGATCGTTACGGAAAGAAGGAAGGTATTGTATTATAGAGACTTTAAACTTTTGCAGTTCATTCGTCTCTAGCCTTGAGAAAGGCCCTTTGAAAACTCTACTCTACTCTACTTCAGCGCTACCACCTCCGCCCTCTTGCCTTGAGAAAGGCACTCGATCCCTCGCCGTCCAGCTCGTCCAGCAACGATGTTGTCCAGTCGGTGTCCACACAAAGAATGATCGTTACGGCAGCGGAGCGGGGATTTTTAAGCTGACTGGCTGGCTCGAGAATTACGCATGTGTGAGACTGCGACCAATGTTTCGTTCATTTTTTTCTTTTTCCTTTCCAATCGTGCTTCATTCTATTTCGCTGCTGCTCTGGTTGCCCGTTTTGGTCGGTACGATTTGAGGAGCACAAAATGGACCAATCAAAAATGGGCACATAGTGCATTTTGACAATGCTTGATATTTCACAATTATTCAATTATTTATCTCAAGAAAAATGAAATGTTATTCGTTATGATAGATTCGTAGATATATTTCCTATCAATTGATGCAAAAACCTTTGCGATCTATTGAGAAATGCTCGAGTTATAAGCGTTCCAAATCTTGCATTTTTTCCTACTTGTTCAGTGCCTAGATTTCCATTTCACCCCCTATATCTTCCGGTTAGACGTAGTCCTACGTCAAAATTAAAAATTATCGTGGAAGGGTTATTTCCGCAGCACGACCCAACGACCTGGCCACCCACGCTATATGGAGAGGATGAGGATAACATCGAACGCAGAGAGGTATCGAACGACAAGCTAGTTGCGGCTATGAAACGCCTCAAAACGAAGAAAGCGCCTGGCCCAGATGGAATCCCCAATATACCTTTAAAAGCGGCAGTCCTAGCTTTCCCTGATATGTTTAGGACAGCAATGCAGAAGTGTCTAGACGAATGCTACTTTCCGGATCGATGGAATGTAAAAAAGCTAGTACTACTGCCCAAACCAGGAAAGACGCCGGGTGATCCAGCATCGTATAGACCCATATGCCTGTTGGACACTCTGGGGAAGTTTGGAGAGAATCATCCTCAATAGGCTGACGGAATGCACGGAGGGAGTTCGTGGACTGTCCGATAGTCAATGCGGTTTTCGGAAAGGGAGATCCACGGTAGATGCCATTCGCATAGTGGTCGAAAGAGCAAACAGAGCATCCAAACAGAAGCTCAGAGGAAATCGATACTGCGCAGTGATAACGATCGACGTTAAGAACGCGTTCAATAGTGCCAGCTGGGAGGCCATCGCGACTGCGCTCCACACGATGAGAGTCCCAGACTTCCTGTGTAGAATACTGAGAAGCTACTTCGAGAACAGTGTGCTGGTGTACGAGACAAACACGGGCCAGGCGCAATTAAAACTACGGCTGGAGTTTCACAGGGCTCTATCCTGGGTCCATCGCTCTGAAACAGTATGTACAATGGCGTACTAAAACTGAATCTGCCCAGAGGTGTGAATATCATTGGCTTCGCGGATGACATCGTTATTCTCGTGACCGGAGAATCCTTGGAACGGGTCGAAATGCTCGCGACCGAGTCGATAAACATGATCGGAAGGTGGATGCAAAGTGTGAAACTGCAGATAGCCCACCACAAGACGGAAATGTTGATTGTCAGCAACCGCAGGGCGGTGCAACGTGCAGAAATCACCATAGGAGAGCACTTGATAACTTCAAAGCGAGACTTGAAATACCTGGGGGTGCAGATCGATGATCGACTGAACTTCAACAGTCACGTCGAATACGCTTGTAAAAAAGCAACGTAGACAATCAATGCACTGACAAGAATCATGCCCAACAATTCTGGCCCAAGCAGCAGCAAGAGGCACCTTTTGGCTAGTGTCACCTCATCGACATTACGATACGGGGGTCCAGGCGTTAGAAACTCAGCGGAACACGAGGAGGCTAAATAGTACGTACCGGCTCATGGCGATGCGAGTCGCGAGTGCGTACAGAACCATATCAACAGAAGCGGTCTGCGTCATAGCCAGGAAGACAGCGAGTGCTATATGAGGAGAGGAGCCAGAGGAATCCGGAAGCTAATGAGGGCAGAGTCGATGACTAGGTGGCAGCAAGAGTGGAGTGCGGCTCAAAACAGGAGGAGGGACACACAGGCTCATACCGACACTAATGGGCTGGGTAAACAGGAAACATGGAGAGGTGAATTTCCACCTAACGCAGTTTTTATCTGGTCATGGCTGCTTCAGGCAGTATCTGCACCGGTTTGGACATGCATCGTCTCTCGCCTCTTTGTCCGGAGTGTGGAGAGGTGGAGGAAACACCGGAACACGTCGTATTTGTATGTCCCAGATTCACCGCAAGGCGCGAGGGGCTGCCTACCCTTCATGCTGGGAACATCATAGAGGAAATGTGTCGTGACGAGGGCACCTGGAACGCAGTGAACAGTGAAATCGTCCACATCATGTCTAAGCTACAGCGGGGGTGGAGGACCGACCAGCGTGCGGATAACGCCTGACTATAAAAGATCTGAAGCACCGGAGTACCCCACGAGAGCGACTGTGATGGAGTGCGCGTTATGTTGGAGAGCACTACCTAATCGGTTCACGTCTCGACAGGTGAGAAATTCCACGAGGGTGGCTGTGACGGGTTGCACGTCAAGTTGGAGGGAAATTCCTAATCGGTACACGTATCGACGGGTAAGCGGAATCTGGTGAGAAGGATTGACAAATTGCTGGCAATGCCTCATGGTGGATTGGAAAGAAGAATACTGCGAGGACTTCGACGAAGCGAGCGCCTAGGAAGGCGTCATCAAATCGGTTTGTACCTCACGAGAGTTGCTGTGACGGAGTGCGCGTTATGTTGGAGGGCACTACCTAATCGGCGCTCCGTTGGGAATCGAAATCCTGCGAGGGTGGTTGTGACGGGGCGCGCGTCAAGTGGGAGGGCGCTTCCTATTCGGTGCACGTCTCGACAGGTAAACGGATACTGTCGCGGAGAACAGAAAAATGCCTGCCTGGCAACGCCTTATCGTGGCCTGGATGGAGGAACACTGCGAACATTTCGAAGGAGCGAGCATCATGGAGGAAGCCATCGTCAAACTGGTGCATACCCCACGAGAGTAGCTGTAACGGAATGCGCGTCATGTTGAAGGGCACTACCTAATCGGCGCTCCGTTGGGAAGAGAAATCCTGCGAGAGTACTGTGACGGGGCGCGCGTTAAGTTGGAGAGCGCTTCCTAATCGGTGCACGTCTCGACGGGATGGGTATGAGGCTACGAGTAGAAGGCTTGGTTTTTGTGGGTGTGATCCCCACTCGACGTCTGGGTTATCTCTTTCCAGATAAGGCTGGAAGAGCGTTCCTCACCTCTATATAAAAAAAGGAGAGAGAGAGAGAGAGAGAAAGAGAGAGGAAGTCGAGAGAGTGACCATTGAAGAATTGTTAGCTGTAGCAAGGAAACTGAAGGGAAATAAAACACCCGGCCCTTATGGTATTCCTAACGTAGTCTTAAAAGCCGCCCTACAAGAGAACACGAATATGTTCAGAGAAATTCTACAAAAGTATCTGGATGAAGGACATTTTCCTGATATATGGAAGAGACAGAAGCTCATTCTGCTGCCAAAGCGAGGAAAAGCAACAGGAAAGCTGTCATCATACAGGCCAATTTGTCTCCTGGACACACTTGGTAAACTTCTGGAGAGAATAATCCTTCACAGGCTGTTAAAGTGTACAGAGAATGAACATGGACTCTCAAAGCTGCAGTTTTATTTAATTTCTGGTTGTCTTCGAGAATACCTGCACAGTTTTGGACATGCTAGCTCTCCCCATTGCCCACAGTGCACCAACATAAGGAAACACCTGACCATGTAGTGTTCGAATGCCCTCAATTCAACGAAGAACGCTGTGAAATGCTCGCATCTGATGTTGATATCATCAAGAGAAATGTAGCGCAAAAAATTTGCAGCGACGAGCGCACTTGGAACGGTGTAGCAAGGGCGGTAACAGTAATAATGTCAAAGCTCCAACGTAAGTGGAGAGATGATCAGAGAATGGCCCATCGAATAAAGTGCATGAGCACAGCCTACCCCCTGGAGTAATACCGAACGGCGGTCAACGATTCGATAACACTGAAAAAATTCGTGATGCAGTTATATCGTACTTCAAAAAGCTGGACGCTACGCACTTCGCGCTCGGAATATAAAAACTTGTGCCACGCTATGAAAAATGCCTCGAACGTTACGGCGATTATGTAGGAAAATAGAAAGTAAAACGTAGTCTACGAAAATCACCTGGTTTTTTATCCTAACTTTATTTTTCCGCGATTTCTGAGGCACTGAAACTTATCTTTTGAACGACCCTCGTACATCTTCTTTGCACCGGGATGAAGCTGGCAACACAAACGAAGCGTCGAACGAGATTACTTGATTGTTTTCACCATGACTTCTGCAAATCAACTGATAAGGACGTGGAAACATATTTGTAGAAGGCTTAACAAGAGTAGGATTTAAAGAAAATTTGGTCGATTGAATTAGAGAGGTCATAGAGAGGTCCCAATGATTTCTCCGTCCCTTAAACAAGCAAATATTGTAATGGTTACCGCGGTGTTCATGGTTTTATGAGTGCAAATACTGAAAATATATTAACGCAACTCAACTAGCACCATCGGGCCATCTCGCTTTTCAAAAAGCAAGCGGTTTTTTTTAAATTTCAAACTTTAGAAAACTTATGATTCATCGCTGTCCAATACTTCATCTCATCTATCGGGCAGCGTCTGAATACGTACGCTCGAAAGACGTTTTTCATATCTTTATAAAATCGGAAATACTGGTGAGCAATCGATATAACTGATAGAAGAAGCAACATCTGGAGAATACATATATAGGATAGAATTTCAACGTTTCTCAACATTAAAATTGACGAATTTCGGGATTGGTTGTTGTCATAACCGAAGAATGCCACAAATACTGTAATCACGAACATCTTTTCTTTCCCATTGTCATGTCGGACTTCGATGTCATATCGTTGAGCCTAATCACAATCCTTAAAACTGCGGTTTCTTTTCGAGAGGAAACGAAACGTTTAACTGTTGCTTTCTAACTCACATTCCTTCATTCCTTCATTAGCATTAGAAATACTTCTGACGAACAGTTTAAGAGATACACTGGAAAATGAAAAAAAGAATGCGTCGCCTGAAGGAAAATTCAAAGAGATATCGGAAGTTATGACAGTCAACAAATAAGTACAAAAGTCATTGAAGAAAATGAATTGAGTATTATGCTAAGGGTAATGGGGGCAAATTGGTCACCTGCTTGTTTGGTAGTATAACTATTGAATATAGATGCCGTATTGATAGTCACCTTATGTTTGAAGAATGTCATGACTTTTGAGTCAGTTTATTCAATCTGATATATTGGACAAATCATAAGTTTGGACGACGGTTCACATATTCTAGGAGAGGTTAAAAGATATTTTGTTTAATCTCAGCTATTAATTAGTATAGAAATTACTTTGATGTTTGGGCGCAAAGTGAGCATAGGTGAATAACGACTTACAATGTTCTGTTTACTAAAGCTGATATACCGCATCCTTTTGTGGCTTTGACCCTGAATAAATATGCCACTCCAACTAAACCAAGCCTCATTATGCGGAACGTTATGTGTTTCTTACTACGTTTTTGTATGCATGAGAAAATTTAAATTGAGACTATAGGTGAATACCCAAGCTTATTTCATCATGTACCTACTATAACAAATATGATTTGAGCAAATTTGGACGAAAAAAACGCATAAATCTATCCCATTTAGCTTGATATGTGCAAGTGACCACTTTGCCCCCACTAGGTGATCACTTTACCTCCAAGCAAAAAAAATGTTCTAGTTTTCACCTTTTTTTTTAATGAATAAAAGTGTACTATTTTGAATGTTTATAGTAAAAGTCGTTTACTATCTTGAAGAATAATGAGTTGAACTATAATATTCTTCGAGAAACGGGAATTGAATCGGTATGTGGACGCAGGAAATGGGCATATTCCTTAGGGTGACCACTATGCCCCCATTTCCCTTATTAAGTTTTTCATTCCCTACCCACAATCTCTCATCTTTTCTTGTACTGGGCTGTCTGGAAGGATCGTGCCGTCACTGATGATGACAACATCGAGAATCCTCCTCAAAGGACTAATCCTCGGTACACGGCACAATTATTAGCAGATTTACTACAATTATTTAAAACTACCGTTCATGAGTTTTGTTGAAACTTGGTTACGTAAATGGTTACGACACATGGCACAATTTGTTCGGAAATCGTTAATGAACTACATCTCCATTTGCGACCTGCTTCCTAACCCCAATGAGAACACGCCTTAATGCATTGGGTTTAGAAATGGGGGATGAAAAATGTATCAATTATAACAATGTTGGGATATACTATCGTACTCGCTATACTGGCTAGATTTTGTATCTTCAGATTATCACATGTGCAGGAACCATAAAATCTTGGAATGGCAAAAACAACACAAAAACAACATACAGTGGAACCCCGATTATCCGCGAAAGCAAGCTCCATAGTAAATCTACAGGCCTTCCCCGAATTTGTCGGTGAATGATAGACTCATACACTTTTGTTTTGGTCATGGCTTTCACATTATCTGACCACTGGTTTACTCGACCTGGTAGATGGATAGTTTAATTATTTATGTATTGATAAAACATAGTTTTCATGCCGGAATATCTTTTTTTCATGTTTGGAACTCATTTTTAATCATTTACGGCGTTATCCGCGATTTTCGTTATCCGCGGTGAGCTAGCCCGACTTTTCCGCGGATAATCGAGGTTCTACTGTTCGAGTAAAAAGCTCCTTGATCAGTGTTTCGACGAGAAAATGCTTAAAGGATAGAGCTACGTGAAGGATGGCAAAGAATGTGGAACAAAACGGTGCATATACGAGTATAAGAGAATAAATGCCTACCTTTAAAATGATGCCTTTGATTTTTTCCTAAAAATCGGCGCGATTTTTCCGGACAACCCAATATGATCTATTAACTGCACTTTTAGTATTGTTGCATCAATTTGTGTTACATGAATTTAAAAACATGGAATGATTTTTTAACAATTTGATTGTATTTTTCAGTGATGAAAGCGGAAGTTTAAAAAAAGTTCATTCAGATCTTAGTTTGGCAGAATTGAATCAAAGCTTAAGAATGAGTTTACCTAGACCAAAAAGTGGTGAATTTAGAGCGCTTTTTGAAGGAAGTAGTCCATAGAAACATAACAACTCTCTCTGGAATTGACAAATACTCTTCTGTAAAAATCAAGCGAATCAGTGCTAATAAATTTTGGTTTAAAATGAACAAATATTGTTTGTATTTATAATTTCATGTAGTGGAGTTTGTCTTTTACATGTAGGCCATTATGTTCCAGATTACAAACATTAAGACGATTTAGTAGAAACATCTCCGTCAAGCAGAATATATCGCAGCGAATAAAGTACAAATAATTTTCACAAAATATGTTTCATATGTAGTTTCATTTCTCAAGAAAAAGCATTGCCGTTTCCAAAAATTCAGATGTGTCTTAATGTAAAGGGTCGCATCACGGAAAAAGAATGTAGAAAATCACCCATTGGGTATTTTCACTTGAAAATTTTCGTAGAAGTAGTTTAGAGTATATTGTGTACACTGTTTTTTTTATCGCTGTCAAGTCAGTCAGAAAATTGGAAAACATTGACGTTACTCGAAAATCGCAAGCATCTGGAAAATCCTCAATTCTTCCATCGGGACATTGGAAAACAACTCGTGCAGTAAATGGTGTGTCGTGTGATTAAATGATACTACGAAACTCTGAGTATCGAGCGGAAGGAGAAATGCGGTCAGAATGGATGCTCTATTAGTGATCAAGATCAAAAGCGTGTTGTGGAAGCGTTTAGGCGGAATCCCAATGCTTCGGTCAGGAATGTGGCCAAAAAGTTGAATCTGTCCAAGTCTTTTGTTCAGAGCGCCAAGGACCAGGAGGGACTGCAAAATATACGGTGGGAAAGTCACTGGCCCGAAAACTGTACACACCCAGAAGCTGATAAAGCCTCATTGTCTTATCATGGATGTCAAAGTGGACTTCCGGCAGCTTCCGGGGCTGCGGGGCACCGTCCTGCACAAGTTTGATGTTCCGGAGGAAGTAAGAAAGCAGAAACTTTCAAAGTTTGCCAAAAAAAACACGATTTGGCAAGCTGTCTGCTCAAGTGGCAAGCGGGGTGCGCCGCTCGTGACTACCGCGATTGTAAACGGACAGATCTACCTCAAGGAGTGTCTATGCTTCCTCTGCAACACAAGGGTCCTATGATATTCTGGTCCGATCTAGCTTCGTGCTACTATTCAAAGGATGTCCTGGAGTGGTACGAAGCCAACGTGGCCACTTTCGTACCTGGGCTGGGCTATTATGAAGCAAGCACTCTGGAAGTATTTCAAGGAGGTCAAATCTGAGGAATACATGAAGAAAAATGAGTTTCCGTAAAGAAGAAGCTGATGCCAGATGTTGTACAGAACCTTATGAAAGGAGTTAAACGTAAGGTGCGAGCATACGGTTATGGTATTGAAGTTGAATGAAATAAATGTGCCAAAAACTTATCAATGAGTTTAAAAAGAATCGGTCAACTAGGTAATTTTCTACAGCGTTTTTTCCGTGATGCAATTTGATGTGGGACACTCTTTATTTAAATTTATTATAGGTTACAAAGGTAGGTGCAAATAGGTACATAAATATATCAGAAATGTGTTCTAAAACTTGAAAAAAAATCCGAAGTTACCATCCTAGGGATCACCATTGAAATGGCTCAACTGTATGTCGAAATTTGGTATTTGGTATTGATGGCAAAGTTCTGCGAATATAGAATTGTTACCCTTTTTTCCAGTATAGTGCAGCCAGTGGTCAGTTCTAGAATCTTTGACCAAACTGCTGCCAAAGTCTCTTGTTAAGGCACTGTGCAAAAATGTTCCTAACTGCCCCGCAGTTGTAGACAAAAAAAGAAGATAATTAATTCTGCAAAAAGGTTATGAACACCTGAGATGATCGGGTACAAGGATCGCAAACATGTTGAAAATGAAACGTTTGACTGTTTCCCGGAAGGATTGATTAAAGCGTCGAAGCGGTAGTGGACTGGAAACACGTCAGAGGTCATGAAGGCTTTCAAGACGAAATCAGAGCTTTCGGACGTGGATTTGTCACCTAATCTAGGTGCTGGTCGGGGTACAGTTCGGAATATATACATTTGGGAAAGCTTCTTCGAATATCGAGCTATTACAAAACCAAAGAGGACCGTAAGACTGAACATTATGGCAGAAACGCCATAATACCCGGAAGCTGTATGACCAGGTGCTGATAAAATTCAAAGGATGCATTCTTTTTCCCAATTCGTTTATTTGAAAGGCTTCGCAATAGCTTCGCGGAGCCGCTAATTCAATGAGTTTGTTAATATTAGGCTGTCAAAAAAGTCCTGCGGTATTTCCGCGAGGTGTCGTTGTAAGCGCGTAGTTCTAGTTGTATTCATTGTATCGAGTCATACTATAGCTTGTTGGAAAGGTATTTTTGCGCGCTATAATATAAGGTCCTTGACAGTGTTTTGTTTGGTTAAGTCATTCGTGAGTTACAGTGTCGCAAATATGGAGCAAAATAAAAAGAAAATCCGACATATTTTACAGTACTACTATGACAAAGGCAAACATCCATCTCAAGCTGCCAATAAAATTTGTGCAGTTTATGGACCCGATACAGTTTCCATTTCCACCGCACAACGATGGTTTCAACGTTTTCGTTCTGGTGTAGAGGTCGTCGAAGATGCGCCACGCTCCGGAAGGCCTGTCGTCGAAAATTGCGACAAAATCGCTGGATTAGCCGAGAAAGACCGGCATAGTAGCAGCCGTAGAATCGGCCAAGAGCTGGGGATAAGTCATCAAACCGTTATGAACCATTTGAAGAAGCTTGGATTCACAAAGAAGCTCGATGTATGGGTGCCACACACGTTGACGCAGAAAAACATCTTTGACCGTATCGACGCATGTGAATCGCTGCTGAATCGCAACAAATTCGACCCGTTTCTGAAGCGGATGGTGACTGGCGATGAAAAGTGGGTCACTTACGACAACGTGAAGCGCAAACGGTCGTGGTCGAAGCCCGCCGAAGCGACTCAGACGGTGGCCAAGCCCTCATTAACGGCCAGGAAGGTTCTGCTGTGTGATTGGTGGGATTGTCAAGGAATAATCTATTATGAGCTGCTTCCCTATGGCCAAACGCTCAATTCGGACCTGTACTGCCAACTGGACCGCTTGAAGGTAGCACTCATGAAGAAGAGGCCATCTTTGATAAACAGAGGCCGCATTGTCTTCCATCAGGACAACGCCAGGCCACACACTTCTTTGGTGACGCACCAGAAGCTCCGGGAGCTCGGATGGGAGGTTTTTTTGCATCCGCCGTATAGTCCGGACCTTGCACCAAGTGACTACCACCTGTTTTTTGTCCATGGCGAACGAGCTAGGTAGTCAGAAGTTAGCCACAAAAGAGGCCTGTGAAAATTGGCTATCCGAATTTTTTGCCAATAAGGAAGCGAGCTTCTATAACAGGGGTATTATGAAGTTGGCATCTCGTTGGGAACAAGTCATCGAACAAAACGGCGCATATTTGACTTAAAACAGATTTTTTTTTTATTAATTCGTTCATTTTTACAGACTCAGTTACTTAAGTTCTTCTTCTTCTTCTTCTTCAATGGCACTAACGTTCCTAGAGGAACTTCGCCGTCTCAACGTAGTATTACTTGCGTCATTTTTATTAGTACTTAGTTGAGATTTCTATGCCAAATAACACGCCTTGAATGCATTCTGAGTGGCAAGCTCTAGAATACGCGTGATCACAGTGCAAGTCGGAGGAAATTTCTTTGACGAAAAATTCCCCCGACCAGAACGGGAATCGAACCCGAACACCCGGCATGTTAGTTATGACGCTAACCACTCGGCCACGGGAGCACAAGTTACTTAAGTTTAAAGGAGCCGAATTCTTAAATATAATTTTAAAACTATATATATATAAACAATTTTCTTACATCTATGGTTAGTAAGGTGGAAAACCGATTACTCGCGGTGTACTCGAGTTTAGGAGGGTGACATATTTTTAGGAGAAGGATGGGATATAAGGAAATTGTAACAATGTTGATGAACACTCATTTCATAAATCTATTCGTATATCTATAGTGTATTTACATTTCAACTTATTCTACTATTTATAGCAAGGGGACGAATTACCCGCAAAGGAAGGAAAGGAGGGTATAAGGATGTAGGGACAATCACACACGAAGATCTATAGCTTTAAGGAAAACATATATATGGGACATGTAATCAAGGTCTAACCGAGCCAACACTTCGGGCTGTCTTCCTCGGGCCCGAAGGGAGTTTTCTAAATTCGATCTGGCGACCAGATACACCTCGCACGACCAAACAATGTGCTCGATGTCGTGATAACCTTGGCCACAAACGCAGAGATTGCTGCTGGCAAGATTGAAACGAAAGAGTAGTGCATCTAACGAACAGTGATTGGACATGAGTCGGGAGAAGGTGCAAATAAAGTCCCGACTCAAGTCTAGACTTTTGAACCACGGTTTGAGGCTAACCTTAGGGATAATCGAGTGAAACCACCGGCCCAATTCATCTTCATTCCACTTGCGTTGCCAGTTAGCGATGGTATTTTTGCGGACTAATGAATAAAATTCATTGAAGGCGATTTGACGTTGATAAATATCGCCTTCAATCGCACCTGCCTTTGCTAATGAGTCAGCCCTCTCATTACCCGGAATGGAGCAATGTGAAGGGACCCAGATAAAGGTAATGACATAACAGCGTCTGGATAAAGCACTCAAAATTTCTCGCATTCTCTCAAGGAAGTATGGCGAGTGCTTTTCCGGCCTCACTGAACGGTTAGCTTCGACAGAGCTAAGACTATCCGTTACAATGTAATAGTGTTCAACAGGTCGTGAGGCGACGCTGCCCATCGCCCAATGAATTGCTGCCAATTCAGCAATATACACTGAGCAAGGATTCTGAAGACTGTGTGAGTTGCTAAAAAATTCGTTGAACACTCCAAATCCTGTGGACCCGTTTATAGTGGACCCATCAGTAAAGTACATATTATCACAATTGATACCCCCATACTTTTCATCGAAGATCGTTGGAGCGATCCTCGATCGTTGGTAATCTGAATATCCATGGATATCTTGCCTCATGGACAGATCAAAATGCACAGAGGAATTAATGTAGTCAGGGAAACAAACACGGTTGGGAATATACGATGAAGGATCAACCTGCATGGAGATGAATTCATGATATGAACTCATGAATTCGGGGTGAAAATTTAGTTCGATCAGCTGCTCAAAATTTCCGATCACCAATGGGTTCATGACCTTACACCGGATGAAGAACCGAAGAGATAATAAATTGAAGCGATCTTTTAGTGGGAGTAGGCCTGCCAAAACCTCGAGACTCATGGCATGCGTTGAGGGCATACATCCCAACGCGATACGGAGACAAAGATACTGAATTCGCTCGAGTTTAATGAGGTGTGTTTTGGCAGCTGATTGAAAACAGAAACTGCCATACTCCATCACTGAGAGAATAGTTGTTCGATACAACATTATAAGATCTTTTGGGTGGGCTCCCCACCAGGTACCGGTAATTGTACGGAGAAAGTTTATTCTTTGTTGGCATTTTTTACTCAGATACCTAATATGGGCCCCCAAGTACATTTGGAGTCGAACCAGACCCCAAAATACTTGAATGACATAGCATGAGTGATTGGTTTACCCAAAAGTTGAAGCTTTGGTTTTGCTGGTCTATGCTTCCTAGAAAAAACCACCATCTCTGTTTTCTCCGTGGAGAATTCGATCCCTAGCCCAATGGCCCAGGTTGAAAAATTGTTCAAAGTATCTTGTAAGGGTCCTTGCAGGTCGGATTCGTTTGATCCTACGACAGACACCACTCCATCATCTGCAAGTTGTCTTAGGCTGCAGTTTTGTGTAAGGCAATTGTCGATGTCGCTTACATAGAAGTTGTACAAAAGGGGGCTTAAACATGAGCCCTGGGGGAGGCCCATGTAAGAGACCCGACTTACTGCCGAATCTCCGTGAGAAAAGTTCGAATGTTTCTCACAAAGCAAGTTATATAACATATTATTCAATAGAGGCGGCAGACCCCGAGAGTGTAATTTCTCCGACAAAACCTCTATTGAAACAGAATCGAAGGCCCCCTTTATGTCCAAGAATACTGAAGCCATTTGTTTTTTTTCGGCGTAAGCCATTTGAATTTTTGAAGAAAGCAACGCAAGACAATCATTCGTCCCCTTGCCCCTGCGGAACCCATATTGTGTATCTGAGAGTAGGCCATTCGTTTCAACCCATCGATCAAGGCGAAACAAGATCATTTTCTCCAACAATTTCCGTATACAAGACAGCATTGCTATTGGGCGGTACGAATTGAAGTCGGACGCGGGTTTTCCGGGTTTTTGAATAGCTATAACTCGTACTTGTCTCCAATCATCTGGAACAATATTATTCTCCAGAAACCGATTGAATAAATTCAACAAGCGATGTTTCGCAACATCAGGGAGATTTTTCAGCAAGTTGAACTTAATTCTATCCGATCCCGGAGAGCATGAGAGAATTCTACCATCGAAAACTCGGAATCAAGATCGCACCTACCTTGTGGTATATCTCGAACAATTTTTTGCACAGGAGCGGAATCAGGACAAACCTTCCGTGCAAAATTCAAAATCCATCGATGTGAATATTCTTCGCTTTCATTCGTTGAAGAGTGATTTCTCATGTTTCGAGCCACTTTCCATAATTTTTTCATTGACGTTTCTCGTGACAAACCTCCCACGAAATTTCGCCAATAAGCACGTTTTTTCCCTTTGATTAAGTTTTTAAATTGATCTTCAAGGGCTAAATACGTTTGAAAATTTTCAGGGGATCCACGTTTCCGAAAAGCTTTAAATGCATTCGATTTTTCTACATAAAGCTTGGAACACTGGCTATCCCACCATAGATTGGGAGGCCTTCGACGAATAGTGGAACCTGGGATGGGTTTCGTTTGAGCGCGAACCGCGCTGTCATAGATCATACGAGAAAGGAAGTTATACTCCTCCAATGGAGGTAAACCATCTCTGGAATTGATGGCTAGAGCAATGGCGTCCGCATATTTTTTCCAGTCAATGTGTCTTGTGAGGTCATATGCCATGTTTATAGATTCAGATGAAGTCGACCCAATGGTGATGGAAATCTTGATTGGCAAGTGATCACTACCGTTGGGATCCTGGATTACATTCCACTTGCAATCTAACGATAGTGAATTCGAGCAAAGCGAGAGGTCAAGAGCACTTGGGTTAGCAGGAGGTTTAGGTACACAATGAACGATTGTCGTCGTACTGTTCCCCCCAGGCAGTTCCGTGAGAGTTGAAGTCTCCCAAGATCAATCGTGGCTCAGGAAGGAGTGAGCACATGTCATCAAGTTGTTTGCGGCTAACCGCAGTTCTCGGAGGCCAATACAAGATGACTATACAGAGGTCTTTGCCTCTGATGTTTGCATGACAAGCAACAGCTTCGATCCCTCCGATAAGTGGAAGGTCAATTCTAAATAATGAGTGGCACTTATTGATCCCCAAAAGCACCCCTCCGTATCTATCATCACGGTCCAAGCGTATAATATTAAAATCGTGGAAAGAGATATCATCTCGCGAAGGAAGCCAGGTTTCGGACAGAGCAAAAACATCACAATTGAAGTTATGAATTAAAAATTTGAATGTATCCAATTTAGGGATAAGACTACGACAATTCCACTGTAAAACAGTGATATCTCCGACCTCTCTATTTGAATTAGACATCAAGAGAGATAATCATTGCAAGGAGGGGCCATTTTTTAATCCAAAATATATGTTTCATTAAGGCTCATATGGTGTCAGCCTAACGGGGCCGGGAGTTCAATATTTTGACAATGTTTGCTTACAACTATGTTAGTAATATGTAACCGATTACTCGCGGTTGACTCGAGGTTAGTATTACAAGTGATCTCATAATTGGTATGTCGCAGTCTTCGATGCTCTGTACGTGTGCCTGACACGGGATACTTCCTATTGGGATGCAGCTGACCATTAATCAGCAACGCCCCCCTAGTCTGTACCCCATATCTAGCGTGGTGCGTCTTTCTCGAGGAATCCAGGATAGAATGGTCACTAGCCGGCGCAATCATCAGCTCGTGTAGAGTTGTCATGAGTGGTACAACCTTTGGCTCTTGTTGAATGATCAGTGAACTGCACAACCTTCGGCCCGTGCATCTGTAAAGAGTGTGTGTATGTATTGCCGCGACTAAGTAATAGTTTATCGATCGGATAGGAGGGATATGAAACGGGGACACAACGAAGGAAACATCATTAAACGTTGACATCGGCGTTTCTGAAGAACAGGTATAGATGAAGCAGAAGATCAGGATCACGGCTACCTAAGATATCCCGGACGGGGATATCCGATTGTCTGCCTTGTGCTCTCAGTGCTCTAGAGAGCTGAGAGCGAGCAGCATGGAACCGGATACACGACCAGACAACATGCTCGATGTCGTGGTAGCCATCGCCACAATCACAAAGATTGTTTGCTGCGAGCCCAATGCGATAGAGATGCGCGTTTAGGTTGTAGTGATTGGACATAAGTCGAGATATCACGCGAATGAAATCACGACCTACATTCAATCCCTTGAACCATGCACTCGTCGAGACCTTAGGGATAATCGTGTGTAACCAACGACCGAACTCATCACCACTCCACATGCGCTGCCAACTTACGAGCGTGTACTGACGAGGAATGTGGAAAAATTCATTATAAGAAATTTGCCTTTCAAAAAGTGTGCCTTCTAAAGCGCCCACCTTAGCTAGCGAGTCCGCTTTCTCATTCCCCGGAATCGAGCAATGAGAGGGAACCCATGCTAAGGTAATCTTGAATAATTTTTCGACCAAAACACTCAATAGTTGTCTTATTCTTGTTAGGAAATAAGATGAGCGTTTATCAACTTTCATTGAGCGGATTGCCTCTATTGAGCTGAGACTGTCTGAATAAATAAAATAGTGGTCGATGGGCAATGTTTCAATGATCCCTAATGCGTAATATATCGCACCCAGTTCAGCGACATACACGGAACAAGGATCTTTGAGTTTGAAAGAGGCACTGGAATTTTCATTGAAGATGCCGAAGCCAGTGGACCCGTTTATGAATGAACCGTCAGTAAAGAAATTTTATCAGATCTAACTTTCCCATATTCTGCCGAAAATATCGGCGGAATAGAATCGGAGCGTAGGTGATCTGGGATTCCATGGATTTTTTGTCGCATGGACAGATAAAAAATGACAGAGGAATTGCAGAAGTATGGGAAGCAAACTTGGTTGGAGATGCCTGGTGAAGGGTGCACGTCGTGGGTAAGGTACTCATGGTATAAAGACATAAAACTTGACTGAGGAGTCAGTTGGAGTAGATTTTCGAAGTTATCAATCACCAATGGATTCATGATCTTGCAACGGATGAGAAATCTGTAGGATAATTCTGTGAGCCGAAGAGTAAGCGGGGGTACTCCTGCCAAAACTTCGAGACTCATCGTATGTGTCGAATGCAAACACCCCATGGCTATACGCAAGCAACGATATTGTATTCTCTCCAGCTTGAGAATATGAATCCTGGCAGCTGATCGGAAGCAAAAACTGCCATATTCTAACACTGATAATATCGTTGTTTTGTACAACTGAATGAGGTCTCCTAGATGGGCACCCCACCATGTTCCGGTAATTGTTTGGAGAAAATTGATTCTTTGCTGGCATTTCTGTTTCAAATACGCAATGTGTCTCCCCCAGGTACATTTAGAATCAAAATATACACCCAGGTATTTGAAAAACATAGAGTGTTGGATCGTTTTGCCGGATAGGTGAAGCTGGAATTGGGCGGGTTCGTGCTTCCTAGAAAAAACGACCATTTCAGTTTTCTCCGTAGAGAATTCGATATCCAGCTTGAGGGCTCACGTGAACAGATTGTTCAGGGTATCTTGCAACGACTTTTGCAGAACGACGGGATTAGTACCCGTGATGGAAATAACTCCATCGTCTGCAAGTTGTCTCAGCGTGCAGTCTCTAGCTAGACAATCATCCATATCATTGACGTAAAAACTGTACAAGAGGGGGCTTAGGCAGGAGCCTTGTGGTAGGCCCATAAAACTGTAACGAGAAGATTTCGAGCTGCCATGAGAGAAAATCATGTGTTTTTCTGACAGTAAATTATACAGGAAATTGTTAAGAATTGGTGAAAGTCTACGATTATGAAGCTTCTCTGAGAGAATTTCCATGGAAACTGAATCAAATGCCTCTTTGATATCGAGGAAAACGGAAGCCATTTGTTCTTTGCGAGCAAATGCGATTTGGATTTCAGAAGATAGCAGCGCGAGACAATCATTTGTCCCTTTACCTCGGCGGAAGCCAAACTGCGTATTTGACAGCAAATTGTTCGTTTCGACCCACTTGTCCAAACGAAGTAGAATCATTTTCTCTAACAATTTACGAATACAGGATAACATCGCAATCGGCCTATACGAGTTGTGATCGCAAGCCGGCTTGTTGGGTTTCCGTATGGCTATCACTCTCACTTGTCTCCAGTCATGCGGGACAATATTCAGCTCCAGAAACTTGTTGAACAAGTTCAGCAAACGCTGTTTTGCCAAGTCGGGAAGATTCTTCAACAAGTTGAATTTAATCTTGTCCGACCCCGGAGCTGAATTGTTACATGAGAGAAGGGAATTGAGAATTCCACCATCGAAAAATTCTCATAATCGCTTTGAAGTGGAATGTCGCGTACGTTTTGTGCAGGAACGGTGTCGGGGCAAACCTTCCTTGCAAAGTTAAAAATCCACCGGTCAGAGTATTCCTCACTTTCGTTTGTATGGTTCCACGTCACGCATTTTCCTAGCCGTATTCCAAAGAGTGCTCATAGCGGTCTCCCTTGACAAACCATTGACGAACTTCCGCCAATATCCACGCTTTTTTGCTTTAATCAAACCTTTTAGTTTGGCTTCTAGAGCTTGGTACTTCAGGAACCATTCCACTAATCCAGTTTTCCTGAATTTTTTGAAAGCGGATGATTTTTCAAGGTAGACCTTTGAACATTCCTTGTCCCACCAAAGTGTAGAGGACGACGTCGGAAAGTGGTAGCCGGTACACGTTTCTTTTGAGCTTGAAGTGCGCTTTCGTAAATCAAACTCGATATAAAGTTATACTCTTCGAGTGGAGGAAGTTCATGCATTGAAACGAAATATTGACTGACTCACGAGAGCTTGATTCATTAGCGATCGATAAAATTATTGGTAGGTGATCACCTCCGTGGGGATCTTGGATTACCTTCCACATGCAATCCAGGGATAACGAAGAAGAGCATAGAGATATGTCTAGCATGCTTGCCCGTGCAGGAGGGTTGGCTATTCTGGTTGCTTCCCCAGTATTCAAAACTGTCAATTTGAAGTTGTCGCACAGATCATAAATCAAAGTGGCATGGTTGTCGTCGTAGAGTGATCCCCATGCTGTTCCATGGGAGTTAAAATCACCTAAAATTACCCGCGGCTCCGGCATTGCCTCGATAGTATCAAAGAACTGATGGCGGCCTACCGTAGTTCTGGCAGGGATATAAATCGAAGCAATGCAGAGGTCTTTGCCATTGATTTGTGTCTGGCAAGCAACAACTTCAATGCCTGTCACCGATGGGAGAGTGACTCTATAGAAGGAGTGACATTTTTTAATCCCCAATAGTACGCCACCAAACGAGTCATTTCGATCGAGGCGAATAATGTTGAAATCGTGGAAATTCAGCTCATCGGCTGAAGAAAGCCATGTTTCACAGAGAGAAAATACATCACAGTTAGAGCTGTGAACTAAAAATTTAAACTGATCTAGTTTAGGAATGATGCTTCTGCAATTCCACTGTATTACAGTGGTCAAATCCTTGACCTCTTGCACTGAATCAGGCATCGAGGGAAATGAACGCTGCCAAAAAACCACATTTTTCTTTCAAAAATGTTCTCACAATCGGAAGCAAACATAATACTATGCTTTTAAGAGGGTCATTTATATTTAAAGCATTTACAATGTTGTCCACCAGGTCAGAAAGCGCAAGCAAGCCAGATTGTGGCTGTTGCCTCGACCGCGAAAAAGGAGCAGACGTGTTGGGTGCTGCTCCGGGAAGTGCTGAGGACCCCTGGTGCGTAGAAGAACCGCTTAAACCAGGAGGTACTTGCTTCGGTCTATTCTCAGCACGTTCGATTCGAGTTTTCATTCCAACTTGGGAAGTTTCGGTTTTCTTTCTGGGGAGTGATGGAAAAGAAGTATTTTTTCTTTTCCTGATGGCACCCTACGATGTACTGGAACTTCCGGCATTGGGAGCGTCAGCAACAGGCTCGTCGTTGTGCAGAATGGAGTAGGGATTGTCCTGAGTCGTTGGAACGGGACTCTTAAGCATTTCTGCATAAGTCCGCTTGGAACGTTCTTTTAAGGAACGCTTGATTTTTTCCCCTCGTTGTATGTACACCGGGCATTGAGTAAGATCATGAGGAGTCCCGCCGCAATGAAGACACTTGCGCTCTTTCGGGCAAGGATTCTCATCATGGCTCTCTCCACAATCTGCGCAACGTTTTTTGTTGCAACAATAGGCGGCCGTGCGACCGAGTTGCATACATTTGTTGCATTTCATTACCCGGGGTACAAACAACCGAACAGGTAAACGAAGTGCACCTATTGCAACGTAGTTTGGAAGGGCGGAACCCTCAAATGTCACACGAAAAGAGTTTGTCCGATTGAGAACTCTTTTGTCATTTTTAAGTGACACAGATTTCAGTCGATCGCATGCAAGAATCTTCACACTTTTAAGTGAAGAGTTCTTGAAGCGACCGACACCATCGAGTATCTCTTTTCGAGTCAAACCCTTTTCGTTTATTACACCGTCTATTTCAACGTTGCAACAGGGTACGTATACGCGATACTCGATCGCAAAGAGATCACAGCGCGTTATTTCATTCCCTTAGGTTCTGCTGGAGACGACAACTCGTAATTTGTCTGGCCCCATCCGAGTAATCTCGGTAACTTCGGAAAATTTCTGTGTCAACTCTTTTGAGATGCGAATGACGTTAAGAGGTTTGGATTTTCGTCTAAAGTATACGATAAATGGGCCTTTGGCGCCATCAGGGTATTCTTTTAGACGAAAATCCTGCTTCTCGTCTCTTTCCTCATCTTCAGAGCTTTCTATCTCGTAAACAGAATTTTCCTCCTCATCTTCTGTTTCATCCTCCTGCTCTTCAGGAAGAGGTTCATTATCTGATATATTCTTTGGCGTGGATGGGGGATCCTCCCCGCCCTCTGCCATATTAATAAAAACGAAGAAGTAGACAACTGTTCGATATGAACAGAATATAATAATTTGGAAAATATAAATTAGTAAAAGAAATTATATTTCTATATTAGTTATTGTTGAAAATTTTATTTATTTCAATTTTTGTTATTATGTGTAATTTGAAAATGAAAAAAGTTCCAATAATAGTTCAACGGTGATGTATCAAAATGGACACCCCTAATGCCAACGCTTGCCGATTTGGTAAACACAAAGTTTAAACAATGGTGTAAATCGTGCACAGAAGCTATACAGAATGATGGAAGAAGAAAGAGGAAAATAAACTTCTACTTGCCGCCGCTGTGTAGCGTGTGTGATGATGTGTCTTGCTGCCGGATTGTCTCGATAGCGCACCACTTTTTATGAGCTTTACTTCGCTCGCAGCGCACCAGATGAAAAAATACACACTAGAAACGGATGTAAAAAAACACCTGTATCGGATCAAATATAGGTTCCACCGATCTGCTTGCGAGTTGTCGGAGGGGCCATGTTTGCATCAATTGTTTCAAAATTGTCTTTATTACTGGAAGCATTGAGATGACAATGGTTCTGATGGAGTCGGAAACATTAAAACACTTGAAGATTTGATCCAAAAGGTCAGACAACTTTATAAATCCCGATTGGGAAGTTGAACTGGACGGAAAAATAGGGACATTTGAGATTTTTGATGTCCCCTCGAGTGCTGGGTCGTTCGAAGATGAAATATTCCCACGGAAGCCAGGAGGAACCTGATTTTGCTTGTCCGCTGCACTCGATTTTTTAGGCAAGCTAACAGAGGATATAACCGTGGTCACATTTTTGCGCCGGGGATTCCCTTTGAAAATAAACGGTGTGCCCCCGCTAGCTGTGTCCGCTTCCATTTCATCAACTGGCAACGTGGAAAAGGTATTGTGTGTTGAGATTGGTTGTTCTTGTTGTTGGGTCAGTGGCGAAGCGCCCTTCAAAATTTCCGCAAATGTGCGCTTCGAGCGTTCCTTTAAAGAGCAATATGGACATTTATGCTCAGTCGCACTGCAGGATTTCCCCTCATGTTGCTCTTCGCAAGTGGCACAGCGCTCCTTGTTGGCACAATAATCCGAAGTGTGACCAACTGACTTGCATTTATTGCAAGTCATGGGCTTTGGCACGAAGAGTCGCACAGGTAGTCTCAATTTGTCCACCAAAACGTAGTCAGGGAGGGCGGCACCAGCAAAGGTGACTCGAAACGAGTCGGACGGCGTAAATTTAGTTTGGTCCCCATCATGGGAAAGTTTCCCGAGTTGGCGACAGTCCAAGATTTTCACTTCCATTGAGGGGAGCTTCTTGAACTTGCCTTTTCCTTCTGCTTTTATTTGTTCGCTCGTCAGACCCGTTTCAGTTATCACCCCCTCAATTTCTACGTTATGGGAGGGTATAAATGTTCGATATTCGAGAGTGAAATGTTGATCAGAAACAATCTCGTTTGCGTGTTTCCGGTCATTCACGACAACTCGCAATTTGTTTGGTCTAACCCTGCGAATTTCAGATACAGAAGTGTATCTGGCCAGATCTTTCATGATCTGAATCACGTTAAGGTTTTTTCCTTTCGGGTTTGGCCGGAGGAAAACAACCCTCGGGCCAGTTCCAGGTGCATCTTCTGGATAAACTCTGACACGTGGAGCGGAGACAACAAAGGGGGAAGACGAGGACGAGGACGAGGACGAGGATGAGGATGAGGACGAGGACGAGGATTGGGTTGGATCGGAAGCATCAGAAGGGGGAAGCGAAATCGATGATGGAAGAGGGGAATGGAAGTAACAGTGGGTTGAGAAGGGAGGCTTGCAATTTTCTTAGATGGGGGCTTGGTAGGATGAGCGGATTCGTCCCCAGAAGAATTATCTTCCTTATGAGGGACTCGTTTATGTTTTTTCCCAGATCTTGTATGAGATTCATTATCGGAGATCTCCATCTCGGGAGATCCTCCACTATTCTCCATTTTACAAAAATTTCTGTCTTATTTCTAATTTATTATTGATTTTAACAATAATCTCAAAAAAAAAAATTATGATAATAATATTAAACAATGAACAAATGAATTGAATAATAATATTAATAATAAATATGTGTACCTTAATATAAAAGTTGTTCCAATAATGCGCTCTACTGCCCTAATCAGGGAGAGACAGAGGCTACGCGCTACGGAGACAACATAATAGCGCAAGAATAGCTTACGGAGCCACGTGATGATGAATCCCGTTTGCGACAGTCACGCGATGGCGATCCCGTTATGCCGAATCAGTTCAACAGCCGCAATCCGGCTCGCCGCAAGAGCGCTGCTTCCTTTGTTCCTTCGTTCCACTTAACAAAAGGTCAGGTCGAAAGCGGACAGCAATGACCTTCACTCGTACACGATTCACTCGTACCAATAGCACAATAGCAAAAGTGGCAACGCACAATACCGACACTGAACTTCACTCGTCAAGAGTTGGATAGCGAATACTTAAAACAGATGATTGTAACTAATTTTATGAACAAATGAAAATTCAAAAAAAAAATACCGCAGGACTTTTTTGACAGCCTAATATAACTGGGCGAAGTATGTCTGTTAAAATTGGAGACTTCCCCATAACATCTGGCGTTCCTCAAGGCAGCCATCTCGGATCATTTCTGTTTCTGTCATATATGAACGATGTTAACAATATTCTTAAATGCCTTAAGTCGTCGTACGCTGATGACCGAAAACTGAATTTAGTGATACGGGAACCAGGTGATGCTAGTTTCCTACAGGACCAATTGGAAGTTTTTGCTGAGTGATGCCAACTGAACCGCATGTTACTCAATGTTTCGAAATGCTCCATAACGTACATAACGGCACTAGCTTGAAACGGGAATCAACTGCCTATTCAACGGAAGTTTATTCAATTCGTTCTGATGCATCTTCTGTGGAATGACACCAACAATTTACCCAGTTATGAAAACCGTTGTATATGCTTATACATCTGGAAATACTAGAGACGAGACGCAACATTACGATGGCAAGCTTCATCGACATCGACTGCACTTCGCTGTTAAGCTGCCTTCACCGAAACACTTGTCGCCGTAATTTACGCTCACAGATTTTCTTGTAAAACCGTCCCTCACGAACGAACTATGGACTTAACGAGCCCATGCTAAGGATGTGCCGAATCTTCAACAGAGTGTAGTTTTCGTAGTGTCCTAAATTTTTAAAGTGCAAATCTTTTTTTCTGTCATTGAGGTGAATATTTTACCTGTTGACTAAATAAATAAATATAGATAAAAAAGCAGATATCACAGACTGACAAATCTTTCAAACTATCTGATATACTTAATTCTAGGTTTGAAGACACATTAAAATCATAGTGATATCCAACTTCGTTGAATGCGCGGAAGCAGAAGGTTAAAGGATAGTTCTGATGATGTGCATTGTACACTACGTTTCACAACTATAGAACCACTCTTTTTTTTTTTTTGAGTTTCCAGAGATATGTAAGAAGTCGGTTGAATTGAAGTATATAGTGTATGATATAATAACTATCTTCATTTAAAAGACTGGCCATTTGAACTTTATTGTTGTATTCAAGCGCGAAACAATAAAAAAAACTAAAACACCAGTGTTTCATAACTTTAGAACCAGACCACTCCTTTACAAAATTAACGTCAATTTCACAAGAATTACAATACGTTTCTAATTCGTAGGTCATCTCTAGTTCTCAATCAGATCAAATAACCCATTCGGGGTGGTTTTGACCAAGTTACGCCATGTTATAGAGTGCATCTCGTTCTAAGCAGAGGATACTGCTCGTTTGAGCTCTTCAAATCACTCATACTGCTTGTAAACTGCATCTACTATTCGTACGATCACTCCTCACAAGTTCTTGATAGTGGTTTGATCTGGTTTGATCTCTGGAAACTCACAGAGTGGTTCTATGGTTGTGAAACACAGTGTACGCAGAGCCCACACGCATGCTGTGTGTTCACGGACACTTCGTACCATTGAGCCTTTTCTTGTCTAGTAATTCCTATCCCTACCTTCTCGCTGTACCGGCTGGGGTACGAGTAACCATAGTGAAGATCGGGTAACCAACCCCGGTGAGATCTTGGTCGTATACTGGCAGGGAAACGGGCCTATCCGAGCGTCTGTTCACCACGGAGGTGCGATAAATATTTGGATCTGGTGTTCACCACTGACACCGAAACCTGTCATGTTGCTGTGACGGATCCGATCATTAAACATGAAATTCACCACTTTGCTATGCAAATGACGATTGCAGTTGCTACACTGCGCGAAATAGAAGTTGGGCGATCCAGAAGACACTTAAAGCTTATCTTAATGGACGTGGCGTTAGTTAAAGAAGCACTAAGGAATGTTTCGTGGAACGATATATTCATATCTTCAGATGACTTCGAACGTGATGAGGAAACACATAAGCAACATGCCGCATCAATGTTCGTATTCCTTAATTCACTGGATGTTTTTCACTGCGGACTGGATTCTTCTACTACTGTATGCAACAGTACAGACTTCAACGTTTTATCGTTGTATTTCGTGGTTTTCACCGTTTTCGCAAGGTTTGCCCCTTTCAAAAGGGACCGCTCGAGATCGACAGCTCCGTATCCGGAATGGTTTTCATCGGCTCTCATCCATGCTCTCAAAGAAAATCGCAAAGCATTGAAAAAAATGCAAAAGAATCTCCGGAAAACGTTGTCTCTTACAAACAGCTACTGCGATCGTTTTAAGTGTTACACAGAGAAGCGTATCAAGTGTACATCACTGGGATCCAGAATGAGATAAAAGAAAATTCGAAATCTTTTTGGAAATTTGTGAATAGTAGACGAAAGAACAGTGGAATTCCGGAGGTAATAACCTATGGTAACCGATCTTCGACTTGTGGACAGGAGACCGTCGAGCTCTTTGCAGAGTATTTTATGAGCGTTTATCAGAACGACCATCCGAATACCGTCGATTCTTCAATCTACAGAACCGCTGACTTGTTGGAGTTATCGTATCGTGAAGTGGAACAAGGTCTATTGGATCTAGACTCGGGTAAGTCAGCAGGACAAGATAGACTCCCCACAAAATCCTTGAAAGAATTTAAGGATGAACTTGTCGAACCGCTAACTATGCTATCCAATGCTTCGCTTTCGTCCGGCTACTTTCCGCAACTGTGGAAAATATCACATGTTATTCCAATCCATAAAAAGGGCTCTCGTTCACAAGCTGAAAACTACCGGGGCGTCGCAATTCAATCTGCGATACCGAAACTGTTTGAGCGACTTGTTTACTTCCACATTTACGAGCGCGTTTTTGACCGAGTTCCAGAAACACTGCATGGTTTCTTAAAAGGAAAGTGTGTTGTGACGAACCTTTGTGAATTTTTCTCTACCGTCACTGATCATATATCAAAAGGGTGTCAAGTGGACTGTATTTATACAGACATGAGTAAGGCTTTCGATGTGGTAGGAATAAACAGTATAATGCGCGCGGTTGCTGATTTTGGCATTCACGGAAAAATGTTCGAATGGATCAAAACGTACATAGAGAGTAGAACACAATACGTAAAAGTGCATAACAACGCATCTAGGTCCTTTGGTGTCCATTCCGGAGTTCCGCAAGGTAGTCATTTGGGGCCTATTCTATTCGTCATGTTTATGGATGAATTACTATCATTCTTGACTAACGCAAAAGTCCTCATATACGCTGATGACATGAAAATGTTTCTTCCCGTGAAAGACATTTATGACTGCCATCTGCTTCAGCAGGATTTGCACAATTTTGAGAGGTTCGTCGAGAGCAACGGATTGAGTGTGAATCCCAACAAATGCTCCGTCATGATCTACACAAGGAAAGTTCAGCCGATAACATTCAACTATAGGCTAAGATGTTCGAACCTACAACATGTAGAGAATGTTCGCGATTTAGGTGTGACGATGGATCGATCCCTTTCTTTTAACTGTCACATAGAACGAATAGTAAAAGAAGCACTGAAATTATTTGCACTCACTCGTCGCTTCGGGCAAGATTTCTCCGATCCGCATGTTATTCTAAAAATTTACACCACTCTTGTGCGGTCCAAACTCGACTTTGCGAGTGTGGTGTGGCGACCGCAATATGATTTGCACATCCAAAGACTTGAAAATGTCCAGAAAAGGTTCCTGAAGTTTGCGCTGAGAAATCTAGGATGGAGAGGAGAACACTTGCCAGCATATGAAGATCTCTGCTGTTTGGTAGACCTGGATACTATTAGCAGCAGACACAAGATCGCGGATATAACATTCTTTTGCAATGTACTGAGCGGAAGGATCAGAAGTCCGTGTCTCTACGACCGGATCTGCTTTAATACCAGCCCCATGTCACTTCGTCGACGGAGGGTGTTTAATCCACCCTAAGACACAGGAACTACACACAGCACGAACCGACAACTACATTCATGCGTGAGTTTAACGTGCTACAAGATGTGGTTTCTGTGAGTATGACAACAGAAGAGATTCGAAGGAAATTAAGATTATTTTTAAGGAACCAACTAAATGTAAATGTGTTTTAAATGTTTATTTGATGTCTTCATGTTAATTTTAAGAAGGGTAACGGGCTTACAGCCTATAATCCAATAATAAACAAACAAACAAGAAAGATTTGTTTGTGTGGTTGTTTACCACGGAGGTGCGGCTCAAAACTGCGTTTATTCCTCATGTCAGGGGCGGCTCATCACTGTCCTCATGCCAACTGGGACTCTAAATATCTGTGAACGATGGTCCTCCGGCGAGGTAGGGGGTTGATGCAGACCATACAAGCCATCCATAAAAATTAAACGCACATGAAAATTCACAAAGAATTTCGAGACAGGACAATCGGACTAGACCCACGCAAAGAACACGAACTAGAGATTGGAAACTCGGAACATGGAATTGCAAGTCTCTCACCCTTCTTGCGAGCTAGAAAGGTTTCCTGGTTCAATATTTTCAATGTGGTCATACATCACCAGAGCTGCGGCAACACTCCCGAGCTGGGTACAGCTTTCATCATGATGGGGAAGATGCAGAAATGGGTGATTGGCCGATCAACGAAAACATTTGCAGATTGGGGACGCGAGGCCACTTCTCCAACATCAGTATTATCAACGTCTACAGCCCGCATCTAGCTAGTACCGATGACGATAAATCCTCTGCTCACGTACCATTTCAAATGGAGATTCACTTATTTCAGCTAATAGTCTATTAATAGGACTACTATAAAACGCACCCGTGATTATGCGTATTCCGTTGTCATAAGCTGATTCGAGCATCTTCAAATGCCTCTCCGCTTTACTTGCGAGGACGATACCATATACAGTCGGGAGATTATCCAGCTTTTGAAAATGTTCAAACCGGAGTCCCGTGGGCTGCCTTTTAGCCTTCATTCAATCACTTTTAGAATGTTCATGTGATCCGCAATCTTTCTCTTGTCCATTTTCGCATTGAGCTTGGAATTCAAGTTTCTATCAATCAAAACTTCGATGAGTTTAGAGCTATATCCCTCGGAGATGACTTTGCCATTCATAAATAAAGGGTGTGTCACATCAAATTGCATCACGGAAAAAACGCTGTAGAAATTTAATTTTTAGGAATTATATCTTCAGCTTTCGCTTATAATCAGATAAGAGTGTATAGATCACGTTGGCCACTGTCAATTTTTCGTAAATTTGGAAAAATGTCGTCGAACGAAAAAGAGCGTCGTGAATTAATCCTGTGCACTCATTTCGAGAATCCGGAGTTGTCACATCGGGACATCGGTAAGATGCTGGGAATCGTCCAATCCACGGTCAGCAGAGTACTAAAACGATACTTCGAGAACCTAACCATCGACCGGAAGGTGAAGAACGGCAAAAATGGATGCTCCGTCAGTGAAAAAGATCACAAGCGCGTAGTTAAGCAGTTTAGACGTGATCCGAGAAGTTCGGTCCGGGATGTCGCCAATAAGCTGAATTTGTCAAGTTCATTCGTCCAGCGGACCAAGCAGCGTGAGGGCCTGCGTACATACAAGGTTCAGAAGGCTCCTAACCGCGACGAAAGGCAAAACATGGTGGGGAAGACGCGAGCCCGGAAGCTGTACACCGAAATGCTGACGAAGCCGCATTGCCTGGTAATGGACGACGAAACCTACGTCAAAGCGGACTTTCGTCAGCTGCCGGGCCTGTTGTTCTTCTCCGCAGAGGACAAATTCAACGCTCCGGAGGAGATTCGCAAGCAGAAACTATCCAAGTTTGCCAAAAAGTACATGGTGTGGCAAGCGATCTGTTCTTGCGGAAAGCGCAGCGCCCCCTTCGTGATGACCGGCACGGTAAACGGGCAGGTTTACCTTAAGGAGTGCCTACAGAAGCGCTTACTACCACTATTGAAGCAGCACGAGGGCCCGATCATCTTCTGGCCGGATCTCGCTTCGTGCCACTATTCAAAGGACGTGTTGGAGTGGTGCGAAGCCAACGGGGTCACCTTCGTGCCAAAGGAAATGAACCCGCCCAACGCGCCGGAGCTTCGCCCAATAGAGAAATATTGGGCGATTATGAAGCAGGCCCTCCGGAAGAACCCAAAAGTTGTCAAATCGGAGGCGGACTTCAAGAGAAAATGGATTTCTGTTAAAAAAAGACGGGTGGGTAATGTCGGGGACATAACCGGAGTGACGTAGGACTATACAAAGGGGACAGCTTTTGTTAAATATATATTTTAAATATATTGTTTTATTTCCATCTCCTACGTGAATACCTACCTATCTACCTGAAAAATGGATTAGTTTACTGTTTACTCTTTATGAATATGTTGATGGTTCTCAAAAGAACCTTTGGTGTTGTGTTTTTGTTATCACTCGATATTCCCATCTTGTTCGGTTAAACCTTCCTGTTTAGCTATTGCGTTTGCCACTCGCCACAGCTTTCACAGTTAGAAAATTTCTTCCCATCCAGCTTGTGACATATTGTTCAGTAAATTACATTTAATGCGACTTTGCCACTCACTGAAACTAATTGTTGCCTTGCCGAACCGAAGCTGCTCTGTTCTTGATGCGTGTTTTCTGATTGTCATGAGCAGCTTTGCAAGCCAACTCGAGCACTCCGACGGCCGAAACTCTATAATCGCTGTTAGGTATACTGGTGCTCCGGCACCAATCCGTTCGGCCTAGTTACCCTACAATTGCCGTACAATCACACGGGTTTACGGTTTGAAAGAAAATAAGATATTTTTTTGGAGTCCGCGTGTTTTATAGTCTAGCGCAATTTAAGAATTGATGAAAATCAATAAGCTCAGAACAACTGCCAAATTCACATACTCATCATATCCTGGCAAACAAATTATGAAAAAATCAATTTGTGTTTTATTATTATTTTGGATAATGTTTTAGAAAGCATTGAACTGTATTTCCTAAACTCTGTTTTGGAAGGTTTAATGGCCATGAAAAGCGCCTTGTTTTATGGAATGATTCCAATTTAGAAAACTTAGTACTCGTGGTTTTGAAAAAAACCATCTCGAACGCCCTCGATGCCGCCTTGTTCTGGATTTGCCACCAAAGCAGTTTGTATAAAGAACAAACTTTTTTCTTCTGCTACCTGATGCCGTTTTGCGATTGCGTTTGCCACTCGCCACTCGCTGCAACTGCCTGTTGTCTTGATGTCCACCGAACCGAATGTGTTCTGTTCCGAATGCGGGTTTTCTTATCGTCTCGAGCAGCTTTGCCAGCTAACTCGATCACTTCGGCGGCCGAAACTATATAACGCCGGCTAGGTGGACTGGTGCACTGGTACTAACGCGCTCGGCCTAGCTACCCTTGCGGGGAACTCCAGATCAACACGGTTCGAGCGGGATTTTGCCTTTCCTCCTTTACCATGTCCAGACATGGCTGCTTGGGTTGGTTTGTTGATGTGTTGTGATGCGAACCGATGTGGTGTACAGTTTGAATGAGAATGATCGTTACGGAAGGAAGGAAGGTATTGTATTATAGAGACTTTAAACTTTTGCAGTTCATTCGTCTCTAACCTTGAGAAAGGCCCTTTGAAAACTCTACTCTACTCTACTCCAGCGCTACCACCTCCGCCCTCTTGCCTTGAGAAAAGCACTCGATCCCTCGCCGTCCAGCTCGTCCAGCAACGATGTTGTCCAGTCGGTGTCCACACAAAGAATGATCGTTACGGCAGCGGAGCGGGGATTTTTAAGCTGACTGGCTGGCTCGAGAATTACGCATGTGTGAGACTGCGACCAATGTTTCGTTCATTTTTTCTTTTTCCTTTCCAATCGTGCTTCATTCTATTTCGCTGCTGCTCTGGTTGCCCGTTTTGGTCGGTACGATATGAGGAGCACAAAATGGACCAATCAAAAATGGGCACATAGTGCATTTTGACAATGCTTGATATTTGACAATTATTCAATTATTTATCTAAAGAAAAATGAAATGTTATTCGTTATGATAGATGCGTAGATATATTTCCTATCAATTGATGCAAAAACCTTTGCGATCTATTGAGAAATGCTCGAGTTATAAGCGTTCCAAATCTTGCATTTTTTCCTATTTGTTCAGTGCCTAGATTTCCATTTCACCCCCTATATCTTCCGGTTAGACGTAGTCCTACGTCAAAAAAGACGGGTGGGTAATGTCGGGGACATAACCGGAGTGACGTAGGACTATACAAAGGGGACAGCTTTTGTTAAATATTTATTTTAAATATATTGTTTTATTTTCTTCTCCTACGTGAATACCTACCTATCTACCTGAAAACTGGATTAGTTTACTGTTTACTCTTTATGAATATGTTGATGGTTCTGAAAAAAACCTTTGGTGTTGTGTTTTTGTTATCACTCGATATCCCCATCTTGTTCGGCTAAACCTTTCTGTTTAGCGATTGCATTTGCCACTCGCCACAGCTTTCACAGTTGGAAAATTTCTTCCCATCCAGCTTGTGACATATTGTTTAACCTGTAATTGAACATTTGCGATGACAGTGGTATAGTGTCGACTTTCAATGTGGGGTCATAATTTGGACCCCGAACTCTACGTTTACAAAAATGTCCAACTAAATATGTCGCATTACAGGTCCGTCCAATTAGCTAAATGTCGAGATAAGTGTAAATTACTGTACTTTCAATCTAGAAGCAATTTAAGAATTGGTGAAAATCAATAAGCTCAGAACAACTGCCAAATTCACATACTCATCATATCCTGGCAAACAAATTATGAAAAAATCAATTTGTGTTTTATTATTATTTTGGATATTGTTTTAGAAAGCATTGAACTGTATTTCCTAAACTTTTTTTTTTGGAAGGTTTAATGGCCCTGAGAAGCGCCTTGTTTTATGGAACGGTTTCAATTTAGAAAACTTAATACTCGTGATTTTGAAAAAAAAACCATTTCGAACGCCCTCGATGCCGCCTTGTTCTGGATTTGCCACCAAAGCAGATTGTATAAAGAACAAACTTTTTTCTTCTGCTACCAGCTGCCGTTTTGCGATTGCGTTTGCCACTCGCCACTCGCTGCAACTGCCTGTTGTCTTGATGTCCACCGAACCGAATGTGTTCTGTTCTGAATGCGGGTTTTCTTATCGTCTCGAGCAGCTTTGCCAGCTAACTCGATCACTTCGGCGGCCGAAACTATATAACGCCGGCTAGGTAGACTGGTGCACTGGTACTAACGCGCTCGGCCTAGCTACCCTTGCGGAGAAATTGGCGAATACACCTACGTGGAACTGCACACTTGCACGGTTCGAGTGGGACTTTGCCTTTCCCTTCACTTGTCCTCCTTTGTTACGTCCACACGTCCACGTTGCTGCTTGTGTTGCTTTGTCGATGTGATGCGATGCGATGTTAAACGATGCCGTACAACCACACGGTTTGTTTACGGTTTGAAAGAAAATAACATATTTTTTTGGGGTCCGCGTATTTTATACTCTAGCGGTACACACTCACAGGATAGAGACAAATCGGCAGACTCAGCCAAAGGGGCGAGTCCAACGAGACGAACGAATGAGCGTTATAAGGCAGCGATGGCAAAAAAATACATTCATTACGATTTGTTCGCTCGTTGGATTCACATGCAGGCTAAAAAGGGTCCTTTTCAGGATCACAAAATTATCTTCAATCTAAAGAGTTTATTGTTTTGTTATCACTCGATATCCCCATCTTGTTCGGCTAAACCTTTCTGTTTAGCGATTGCGTTTGCCACTCACCACAGCTTTCACAGTTGGAAAATTTCTTCCCATCCAGCTTGTGACATATTGTACAGTAAATTACATTCAATGGCACGTCGCATTACCACCACTTAGTGTCGGATTGGAGGTAATTTTAACCTGTAATTGAACATTTTCGATGACAGTGGTACAGTGTCGACTTTCAATGTGGGGTCATAATTTGGATCTCTATGTTTACAAAAATGTCCAACTAATTATGTCGCATTACATGTCCGTTCAATTAGCTAAATGTCGAACTAATTGTAAATTACTGTACTTTCAATCTGGAAACAATTTAAGAATTGGTGAAAATTGAATAATCAGGAAAGTCCCCAACTATCAATAATCTCAGAACAACTGCCAAATTCACATACTCATCAGATCCTGGCAAATAAATTATGAAAAAATCAATTTGTGTTTTATTATTATTTATTATATTATTGTAGAAAGCATTTAACTGTATTTCGTAAACTCTTTTTTGAAAGGTTTAATGGCCCTGATAAGCGCCTTGTTTTATGGAATGGTTCCAATTTAGAAAACTTTGTACTCGTGGTTTTGAAAAAAAACCATTTCGAACGCCCTCGATGCCGCCTTGTTCTGGATTTGCCACCAAAGCAGATTGTTAAAAGAACAAACTTTTTTCTTCTGCTACCTGCTGCCGTTTTGCGATTGCGTTTGCCACTCGCCACTCGCTGCAACTGCCTGTTGTCTTGATGTCCACCGAGTGTGTTCTGATCCGAATGCAGTTTTTCTTATCGTCGCGAGCAGCTTTGTCAGCTAGCTCAATCACATCGGCGGCCGAAACTAAACACGGTTCGAGCGGGATTTTGCCTTTGTCCAGACATGGCTGCTTGGGTTGGTTTGTTGATGTGTTGTGATGCGAACTGATGTGGTGTACGGTTTGAAAGAGAATGATCGTTACGGCAGCGAAGCGGGGATTTTTAAGCTGACTGGCTGGCTCGAGAATTACGCATGTGTGACACTGCGACCAATGTTTCGTTCATTTTTTTTCTTTTTCCTTTCCAATCGTGGTTCATTCTATTTCGCTGCTGCTCTGGTTGCCCGTTTTGGTCGGTTCGATTTGAGGAGCACAAAATGGACCAATCAAAAATGGGCACATAGTGCATTTTGACAATGCTCGATATTTCACAATTATTCAATTATTTATCTCAAGAAAAATGAAATGTTATTCGTTATGATAGATGCGTAAATATATTTCCTATCAATTGATGCAAAAACCTTTGCGATCTATTGAGAAATGCTCGAGTTATAAGCGTTCCAAATCTTGCATTTTTTCCTACTTGTTCAGTGCCTATATTTCCATTTCACCCCCTATATCTTCCGGTTAGACGTAGTCCTACGTCAAAAACTACAACCTGACGTTGTACAGAACCTTTTGGACGGGGTAAAGAGGAGGGTGCGAGCATACGGGCTTGGGCTCGAAGTGTGAATAAAAAGAAAATGCCAAAAGTTGTTTAATAGTTTTTATTTTACTGTCTAAAATTTTCAAAAGGATCGGTCTACTGGACGAATTTCTACAGCGTTTTTTCCGTGATGCAATTTGATGTGACACACCCTTTATGGGAGCTCTTTGCGCACCCTTCGCCCGCCGTCTTATTGCCAGAATCCAGCTTTTGAAAATGTTCAAACCGGAGTCCCGTGGGCTGCCTTTTAGCCTTCATTCAATCACTTTTAGAATGTTCATGTGATCCGCAATCTTTCTCTTGACCATTTTCGCATTGAGCTTGGAATTCAAGTTTCTATCAATCAAAACTTCGATGAGTTTAGAGCTATATCCCTCGGTGATGAATTTGCCATTCATAAATATGGGAGCTCTTTGCGCACCCTTCGCCCGTCGTCTTATTGCCAGAATACTTTATTTCTCACTAGAAATCGTCAACCCAACTTCGTCTGCCCACATCGATACACTCCTAATGGCGCTTCTGCCAGAGGCATGATGTTATTAGAAGTACACTATGATCAGAAACTACCGGGATTTTTTATATAAACGTACCGTGCATGCGGGAACCGGTTTATTTTTTTATGTTGGTATGACCTTAAGACGCACATCTGTCAGGTTTTAGTGCCATCCAATCATTAGTGTCTGCCTGTGCGTCGCAAACGGCCGGAAATGTGCGCCGACAATTCTTGGATTTTGCGTGATGAATTGTACTAAATTATTTGATCAAACATCAAGTAAATACTATCGAGCAAGCACCGTATTCACCTGATATGGCCCCGTGCGACTTGTTTTTGTTTTCCAAGTTTAAGTTGCACTTCGTGGAAAGATATTTCGAGGAGATCAAAGAGAATGCGACGAGGGAACTAAAGGCCGTCCCTTCGTCGGCCTACCAGGGATGCATGAGGTCATTCGTTGGCACAAGTGTGTTGCTTCAGATGGATCATATTTTAAAAGAGATAAAACAAATTTGCCTGAAATTTAACTCTATTTTGTTTTATTTAAACATTCATGATACTTTCTGATCACAGGGTATGTCATTCGCATTCCATCAGGGTTGAATCGAAAATCGAATCCAGGAAAAGAGTGACCGATAGGATTGCACCACCGTTTTCAGCAATTTTCTCACTGGAGAGACAATCTCCAACTGCTACTTTGAAAGTTCTATCGGTTAGAAAGCCAGGTATGCCAACATTCTTCCCGCAAAACCTCAGTTTGCAAGCGTTGCCAGGATATGGCGCCGCCACAATTTGTCGTATGCTTTAGTAATGTCTAAGAGGACACAGGTGAGAAGTGATAGTTTTGCTCCTTATCGCAAAATATTAGACCCCTATTTTTTATTTTATTATTACAAATGACTTTTTTATAAAATTCATAACATTTGAACTTCTGGACCGATTCAGATGATTGACATATCAAATGAAAGTCATTTAGCTGATCTTCTTCTATGGATTCCGTTGGATTTCGTTATCGTAATTATTGATTGTCAGAGAGCTTTTTTTTTGTTTTTGAGTTATGATTTTTCAAAGTTAACCGACAGTTTGGAAACCCAATATGTCCCCTTATTTCCGAGAATGACTTTTTTTTAGGTCATGATTTTTGAACTACTGAACCTAAAAAATGATCGAACCTTAGATTTAACTCCACTCATCAAATTCTGCACAGTAGTCTTTGGGCACTTTCTGGACACTACAAACCAGTGGACACTACACCCGTGGCGAGTTACAGGGTGTCACCCTCCATAATATTTGTTTGTTTGTTTATTTTCCAGTAGCGTAGGATGTGAATCTTTTTAAAAAATAATATTTAGTTCTTGTTTTCGAATGAAAAATCAAACTTATCTAAACCTGAAACTTATTATTATAATATTAGATAGGACGAACAAGAAAGTCTTCCCGCGTTGGGTACCGGACAGTTACGAAATAAGAAAATAAAAAATAAGTTTTTTGTGGATGTCGAAATGTGACATTGATATTCTACAAGGCCTTCCCGTTCGCTTTCATTCTCTTGTTGCGGGCTCAATAGAAGAATGCGCAGCAATAACGGTACAGGGCTCAACGATATAAACATATCTTACCCATCGTTGACAGTAAATTTTTAATTAATTTCAATTCTGATCAGGACCACAATTTTTGAAGATGTTGCGAAAAAGGACTCCCGATTTGGCTTATATTTTCCCTTTTTTAAAGAACCTTATCGATCAGTAGAAAATATAGTTAAAGAGTTAAACTTAATTTCAATGTCGAAGTTGCCATAAACAAGAATTTTATGGTTGGTCGTTGAAATTTAGGGGGTCGGGTCAGGGTCATCTTCCTCTATACACAAAAATGTGACGACAAAATCTATTGTATTGTATTCCACTGTTTGTTGTGATGAAGAGGATCAATGGAACTTTTTTTTCTGTATTATAGTGGCTTTCAACAATTTTGGTTGGTTCGTCACTTATCAAAGGAACTAATAAAAATGTTTCCTCACTGTTCCTTGTGTATAGGCATTCCACTTGCCACGAAAGAGCGGGAAATAAAACTATGAAAGCCACAAAAGCGGAGAAAAATAAATATTTTTTGGAGGTTTAAGGGGCAAGAAATATTTCTATGGTGATTCGACACTCTTCCTTCTTCTCTAATGGAGGGGTGCATAACTCGAGAACTAATCAACTAAATGGAACCAAATTAGGCATGTGAAGGTTTTAGAGGCAAGAAAAATGGAGGTTTTTGGGAGAGAAGGTTTGCTAGACAAATGAAACAAAAACTTCTGCATAACTCGAGAACTAATCAAGCAAATGGAGCCAAATTTTGCATGTGAGAATTTTTGGGTACGAGAAATGTTTCTATGATGTTTTGACACCCCTCCTTCCTCTGGAAGTGGGAGGAGGGTCCCATAAAAATATTACACATTTTTCAACCAAACATATTCTAGCCAAACATGACAATTGAAAATTTTCGGAAAACTCTGAAGAAATTGGTAAAATTTGGAAAAATTGAATTCCTATATGTTCTACAACTACATAGTGACAAGCGTTGTTAGTCCATTTGTTGTTTGCGCTAACGAAATTGATCTTTGTTCGAGGGTGGAAAAGGATTTTCAGGTGAAGAAACGCATTCATATACACTGTATAAATAAAAATGGATCGCCAAATGTGTTGGTAGGAGCAAAACTCGAGGAAAGAACTGTCTGATTTGAGAAGTCTTCATTTTATTATATTTTCTGTATCAAACATGTATTCCATGTAACGGAGAAACATGTTATTCGCAAGTTATTGAAAAATATTGAACGAGAATTGTGTCTGAAAATAATTTTATATTATAATGACAAATTTTGGTAAAGTACTAGAAAATTTATAGTAGAAGGAAATTGTAAAGGGTCAATTATAAGATCAATCAATGAACAGTTCTGCGATTGGACCCATGAACGTTTGCTTAGTAAGAAAACGTGAATATTTGAAGGTATTGATACCAAAAAATTGTTTTCGAGCAGTACGCAGTTTGTCGGGTCAGCTAGTAATATTTATAAGAATATATGAATTTTAAGAAATATCTAGTTTCTTGTTACTTGATCGTTATACAAAAACTGTTCAAACAAGCCCCAATTTGCCCTATCTATGCGCGTATAAAATATTCTCACGGTAAATAACCTCCCCATCCGATTTAGAATTGAACCCGAAGATTGTGGCTAGTAATGACGCCCCATATGAATCAGCCGCACCACATATCTAATATAATCAAACTTTCAAGTTTAATTTCCAATAATATATTAAACAACTAGATTAATAATTCAAATGGGTGTTTTTTCTCCACCTTTCTCGGGCAATATGCGATATGTATCCTCCGTTGGACGATGGACGTCTCTTATATATGTTCTTACTTAGAACATGTCTGAAAACCAGCAACTGATAGTATATCTTCTTTTCTACCAGTAACATGGTGTTGGTGGAAACTTGTTTCTGAATCTTATCACGTTCTTTACAAATATGATATTGGCAGGAAAACCGTACAATTGTATGCGGATGCTGCGCGCATGCGATTTTAACGTTTTTCTCTTGCTCTTAGATACTGTTCAACAACAAATCTGTCACAGGATTCGATTAGTGCTGTTTTTGTTAAACGCTATTTACGTGAAATCTATAGGAAAATTTGCCTTTTCTTTCAAAATAACTTAAAAGTTTTAAAGTTTAGTTATGTCGAGTAACTAGTACGAATTTAATTGAAACTTTAGACAAGTTTATTAGAAAATGACACGATAACATATTGCTGGTGCTGTAAAGTGGAGAACAAAAAAGTATTTCTTCACTGTAAGGATATCTTTCCCACAAAATTTGTACTACAAATTTAATGAATATTGTGCCCAAGAAACGAAAACCTATACTTTGTGGCTATTTACTTAAACAGTTGTAATGTTTGGAAAAGAATAAAAGTGTATTGATTTTCATGGATATGCTTTATGAATGCGACGCGTATGCTTTTGAAAATCGATTCTCATAATTTTATATTATTAAGCGTGCACAAACACAGTGGAATCCATGAATGAAGGTATTTAGTGAAAGATAACATTACGATGATTAACTGGAGAATCAGCGCAAAAATCATCAATGCAGTATCAACAGTGGAAAGTTGACTTGTAAATGATAGCTGAGAACAATTCTCTACAGCATTTACACAACTGAAGAAGAAATCGTTCGAGTGTAGTGTAGTTTCCGAGAAGAAATTTGCACTTGATTCAAATCGGCATTCCATGTATAAATCAATACTGCTAGAACGAATGAATGAATGAATGAATGAATAATACCCATTTAATTAACGGATTTTGCCAAAATGATTAGTGTTTGTAGAGAATATTAGCCAAACAACGATGGGAATAATGAAATTGTGAATAAAATATATCTATCAATACTACATTGCTGGATGAGTTGATAAGGGATTAATGTGGCTGCTAACGCGCCTTCAATCCAAATCATGTATTTTGTTATGGATTTATATTTGATCGTATTATGTCTCCTCGTGATATGTATTAGAGGTAAGTAGCGTTGTGATTATAAGAACATTAAAATTAAAGCATGTTTCCTGATCGACAATGTCTCTTTGATTTGCGAATAAGAACAGTTCCAAATGATCACAAGAATATACATAGAAGAATCGAAAAAAGTCATTTCTTGTCAAAATGAAGAGTTTGAGAAGGTTCTCTCGTTATCTTCTAATCCTCTTGATTCGTAGTTAAAGGTGCAGTACAGATATAATTTCATACCAATTTCATCTCTATACGCAAAGGTGTCATTGTAGTTGAAAAGTCTATCAAGCCTTTTTACACATTCATCATCTAAAATATCCTCAGCAATCGAATGATGAATGGATAGATAATACCCTTATTCTGCACCGCGAATGATGTGATATAACGAAGTCGCACACTTTATTCTGGAAGTCACTTTACTATTACCTGATACCCAAAAAATCTCATCTTATAGCACACTATAGTCACGTCATTCGCTCTCGGGAATACAATGTAGAATGTAGGGCAATATACCACATCACAAAAAATAAGAGCGCTTATTGCATTGATCCCGTAGGAAGAAGTACACCATAATGAATATTTTGTGTTGTCATAGTCTAGTAATTTTACTGTATAATTTTATTTTTATCTTGTTGTTGTTACGTCTTGTATCAATATCCGAAGAACACACCTTTGATTCAGGAAACAATCCATTACGACAAAGGATGGGCGGCATCAATGACTCTCTTTTTTAATGACTATGGAAGCATTATTTAATGCAAAGAATGATACAAATTTAATTTTATTCTATATTTTTCATCCATATTTTTCTTTACAAATATTTCAACTGTAAAAATATTCGTACTTTGGATTAAAAACTAGATTTTCTCAATGTTACCTAATGTAAAGTGACCAGATGGTCAGAGGTCTAACGCGGGACACAAAAAACAAAACGTTATGTATATACGTTATGTGAACATAAACCATCGTTTAGCGAGTCTAAACTGATCAGTATTATTTCTTTCTGAGTATCGGCACTCAGTTGTGATTTTTCGGTGGTTTAGATTTTGTTTACGCCCGAAAATCACTAGCTCAATCCGAGCATTTACGCCTGGCAAGCACGATTCAAATTCTGCAATTTTTTTCAAATTTCCGAATGGAATGCTCGAAAATTTCAAATCATTTTTCATCGATTTTAATGTTAACGTATGCATTAAAAAAATAGACTCATTTCGGATGGCGATGAAAGATAATTTATAGGAACAAATTTTCTTGAAATCTTACGTAAGCCTACAACAAAAATGATTCAAGGATGTTGATTCGCAGCAGCAGCACCGTCAAGCTCCACCCCACAACGAAGGAGTTGGACATCCTGAGGCACTTTGTGTCCGCCAGATATAGCCGATCTGATCTCTTTGCCGCTCCTTAAGCCGAGAGATCGAAGCAACCGGCTAAACGGTGGAGAAGAATCTGACCAAAATGGACATTTTTATGCGGAAGCGTCAGATGAGACCGGCCGTATCTGAGCAGCAGGCAATCACGGGCTAAATGGGGCTAAATCTGACGAGTACGGGGCATGTTCGAGCACTGGAATGCCCTTATCGGCTAAACATTGCTTCACCGACAGCGCGTTATGGACAGGTGCGTTATTGCTCGTGTTCTTCGTCACACATGATCTCCGACGCGCACTACAAACCACGTTCCATTCAAACCACTGCTGCTCACAAACTACTATAGTGACAAAAAATCGTTTTCGTAAGTTTATAACAGACACTTGAAGCAACCGAACGCACTATTCGTTTTTCCCCTCCACCCCTCTAGGGCGACCACACTCACACTCACACTCACATTCACATTCATAGTCACACATCACACTGAATTCTTAAAACTATCGTCACATCTAATATGTATTAACAATTTAACTTATTATAATATTAGTAAGAAGGGAACCAATAGCTCGCGAAGTACGAAAAGATGGGGAAAATGGGGGGAAAAGGGGGGTAAAGGATGTAAGAACAAGCACACTCGAAGATCGACATCTTTAAGGAAAACATATATTTGGGACATGTAGTCAAGGTCTATCCGAGCCAACACATCTCTCACCGGCACATTGAGCTGCCTTCCTCGGGCCCGAAGGGAGTTTTCTAAATTCGATCTGGCGACAAGATATAGCTCGCACAACTAAACAACGTGTTCGATGTCCACATCATGGCCACAAACGCAGAGATTGCTGTCGGCTAGCTTGAAACGAAAAAGTAGCGCATCTAAAGAACAGTGATTGGACATGAGTCGGGAGAAGGTCCGAATAAAGTCCCGACTCAAGTCCAGACTTTTGAACCATAGTTTGAGGCTAACCATAGGGATAATCGAGTGGAACCACCGGCCCAATTCATCTTCGTTCCACTTGCGCTGCCAGTTAGCGATGGTATTTTTACGGACTAAAGAATAAACTTCATTGAAGGCGATTTGACGCTGATAAATATCGCCTTCAATTGCACCTACCTTTGCTCTCATCAGCCCTCTCATTACCCGGAATTGAGCAATGTGAAGGGACCCAGACAAAGGTAATGACATAACAGCGTCTGCATAAAGCATTCAAAATTTCTCGTATTCTCTCAAGTAAGTACGGCGAGTGCTTTTCCGGCCTCACTGAACGGATAGCTTCGACAGAGCTAAGACTATCCGTTACAACCAACAGGTCGTGAGGTGACGCTGTCTAGCGCTCAGTGAATTGCTGCCAATTCAGCAATATACACTGAGCAAGGATTCTGAAGACTGTGGGAGGTGCTGAAAAAGAACCGAAGAGATAATAAATTGAAGCGATCTTTTAGTGGGAGTACAAAAGGGGGCTTAAACATGAGCCCTAGGGGAGGCCCATGTAAGAGAACCGACTTACTGCCGAATATCCGTGAGAATAGTTCAAATGTTTCTCACAAAGCAAGTTATATAACATATTATTCAATAGAGGCGGCAGACCCCGAGAGTGTAATTTGTCTGACAAAACCTCTATTGAAACAGAATCAAAGGCCCCCTTTATGTCCAAGAATACTGAAGCCATTTGTTTTTTTCGGCGTAAGCCATTTGAATTTCTGAAGAAAGCAACGCAAGACAATAATTCGTGTCCTTGCCCCTGTGGAACCCATATTGTGTATCTGAGAGTAAGCAATTCGTTTCAACCCAACGATCAAGGCGAAACAAGATCATTTTCTCCAACAATTTCCGTATACAAGACAGCATTGCTATTGGGCGGTACGAATTTATATCGGACGCGGTTTTTCCGGTTTTTTTTAATAGCTATAACTCGTACTTGTTTCCAATCATCTGGAACAATATAAACAAGCGATGTTTCGCCACATCAGGGAGGGTTTGACGTAGAACTACGTCTTTCAGGATGATTTTCATACCAATCGAATCGGAAATTCTCTGAGATTTGTTTGATATGCTATACATTACAATTCGCTGATCTCTATACGGATTAAATTCATGAAAACCGGAAGAACTTCCTCTTTTCCCATACATTTGTTCTGTCGAATTGTTTGCTAACCCTACCCGTGTTTCGAATGCTCATAACTCGAACATTTCTTAACAAACTAGAAAGATGTTTGCATCAATTGATAAGAAATATTTCTACGTGTCTATCACAATTAAATAACTACAAAATGTCAAGCGTTATCTAAACGACCTAACTGCCAGGCTATGATTGGCCCGATTTACGGTTTCCCCAACACAGACTTCAAAATCGATCTACCTGCGGAAATCCGCTTTGCAAATACACATGCAAGTAGGGGGTATTTTTGTTCCCACCGAGCTGTGTTTCCCTAACACGGACTTCGAAATTAATGTGCCTGGGGGAATCCGCTTTACAATTACATGCAAGTCATGGGTATTTGTTGGTGTTGAGTACTTTTGCACGCGCTTGTCGTTATGCAGACCGGAATATGTTTCCCTAAAACGTACTTTTAAACTGAGAAGCCTGGGGAAATCGTCATTTAATATACTAGAGGTGAATGAACTTTCGCGGTTCGAGAATTACGTAAACATGAGATGGGCAATAATTTCAGAGGGAAATGGAAAAAAACAATGATCGTTTGACAATCCTTTCGTTCACATATTTTGGTAGTCCTATGCATCATATCAAATGTAAAAGGACGTTCATCAAATTTATTTGTAACGAAGAACATAATCATTACAAAAATTTCAATGCATTCTAAAATAATATTCGAAGTGGTAAACAAGTGGATTTCATAATATAATTGCGTAGTTCTACGTCGAAAATATGCGGTCGTGTCCTAAATACAACCCATAACATTTTTTTTTCAGCAAGTTGAACTTAATTCGATCCGATCCTGGAGCAGAATTGTTACAAGAAAGGAGAGCAAGAGAGAATTCTACCATCGAAAACTCGGAATCAAGATCGCACCTATCTTGTGGTATTTCTCGAACTATTTTTTGCACAGGAGCGGAAACAAACCTTCCGTGCAAAATTAAAAATCCATCGATGTGAATATTCTTCGCTTTTATTCGATGAAGAGCGATTTCTCATGTTTCGAGCCTCTTTCCATAATTTTTTCATTGACGTTTCTCGTGACAAACCTTCCACGAAATTTCGCCAATAAGCACGTTTTTTTCCTTTGATCAAATTTTTGAACTGATTCTCAAGGGCTAAATACATTTGAAAATTTTCAGGGGTTCCACGTTTCCGAAAAGCTTTAAATGCATTCGATTTTTCTACATAAAGCTTGGAACATTGGCTATCCCACCATAGATTGGGAGGCCTTCGGCGAATGGTGGAACCTGGGATAGGTTTCGTTTGAGCGCGAACTGCGCTGTCATAGATCAAACGAGAAAGGAAGTTATACTCCTCCAATGGAGGTAAGCCATATCTGGAATTGATGGCTAGAGAAATCGCGTCCGCATATTTTTTCCAGTCAATGTGTCTTGTGAGGTCATATGCCATGTTTATAGATTCAGAAGAATTCGACCCAATGGTGATGGAAATCTTGATTGGCAAGTGATCACTACCGTTGGGGTCCTGGATTACATTCTACTTGCAATCTAACGATAGTGAATTCGAGCAAAGCGAATGGTCAAGAGCACTTGGGTTAGCAGGAGGTTTAGGTACACGTGTTGTTTCCCCAGTGTTCAAAACTGTCATATTGACTGTTACAAAGGTCATATATCAACAATGAACGATTGTCGTCATACTGTTCCCCCCAGGCAGTTCCGTAGGAGTTGAAGTCCCGCAAGATCAATCGTGGCTCAGAAAGGAGTGAGCACATGTCATCAAGTTGTTTGCGACTAACCGCAGCTCTCGGAGGCCAATACAAGCTGACAATACAGAGATCTTTGCCTCTGATGTTTGTATGACAAGCAACAGCTTCGATCCCTCCAATAGGTGGAAGGTCAATTCTAAAAAAAAAGACGGGTGGGTAATGTCGGGGACATAACCGGAGTGACGTAGGACTATACAAAGGGGACAGCTTTTGTTAAATATATATTTTAAATATATTGTTTTATTTTCTTCTCCTACGTGAATACCTACCTATCTACCTAAAAAATGGATTAGTTTACTGTTTACTCTATATGAATATGTTGATGGTTCTGAAAAGAACCTTTGGTGTTGTGTTTTTGTTATCACTCGATATTCCCATCTTGTTCGGTTAAACCTTCCTGTTTAGCTATTGCGTTTGCCACTCGCCACAGCTTTCACAGTTGGAAAATTTCTTCCCATCCAGCTTGTGACATGTTGTTCAGTAAATTACATTTAATGCGACGTGCCGGAGAAACACTTTGCCACTCACTGAAACTAATTGTTGCCTTGATGAGCGCCGAACCGAAGCTGCTCTGTTCTTGATGCGGGTTTTCTGATTGTCGTAAGCAGCTTTGCAAGCCAACTCGAGCACTCCGACGGCCGAAACTCTATAATCGCTGTTAGGTATACTGGTGCTCCGGCACCAATCCGTTCGGCCTAGTTACCCTTGCGGAGCAATCAGTGAATGCGACCAACAGGGAACTGGAGACCTGCACGGTTCGAGTGAGACTTTGCCTTTCCCTTAACTTGTCCTCCTTTGTTACGTCCACGATGCCGATGCCGTACCACCACACGGGTTTACGGTTTGAAAGAAAATAAGATATTTTTTGGGGTCCGCGTGTTTTATACTCTAGCGGTACACACTCACAGGATAGAGAAAAATCGGCAGACTCAGCCAGAGGGGCGAGTCCAACGAGACGAACGAATGAGCGTTAAAAGGGAGCGATGGCAAAAAAAATACATTCATTACGATTTGTTCGCTCGTTGGATTCACATGCAGGCTAAAAAGGGTCCTTTTCAGGATCACCAAATTATCTTCAATCTAAAGAGTTTATTGTTTTGTTATCACTCGATATCCCCATCTTGTTCGGCTAAACCTTTCTGTTTAGCGATTGCGTTTGCCACTCGCCAAAGCTTTCACAGTTGGAAAATTTCTTCCCATCCAGCTTGTGACATATGTTACAGTAAATTACATTCAATGGCACGTCGCATTACCACCACTCAGTATCGGATTGGAGGTAATTTTAACCTGTAATTGAACATTTGCGATGACAGTGGTACAGTGTCGACTTTCAATGTGGGGTCATAATTTGGACCCCGAACTCTATGTTTACAAAAATGTCCAACTAAATATGTCGCATTACATGTCCGTCCAATTAGCTAAATGTCGAGATAAGTGTAAATTACTGTACTTTCAATCTAGAAGCAATTTAAGAATTGGTGAAAATCAATAAGCTCAGAACAACTGCCAAATTCACATACTCATCATATCCTGGCAAACAAATTATGAAAAAATCAATTTGTGTTTTATTATTATTTTGGATATTGTTTTAGAAAGCATTGAACTGTATTTCCTAAACTCTTTTTTGGAAGGTTTAATTTCAGCGCCTTGTTTTATGGAATGGTTCCAATTTAGAAAACATAGTACTCGTGGTTTTGAAAAAAACCATTTCGAACGCCCTCGATGCCGCCTTGTTCTGGATTTGCCACCAAAGCAGTTTGTATAAAGAACAAACTTTTTTCTTCTGCTACCTGATGCCGTTTTGCGATTGCGTTTGCCACTCGCCACTCGCTGCAGCTGCCTGTTGTCTTGATGTCCACCGAACCGAATGTGTTCTGTTCCGAATGCGGGTTTTCTTATCGTCGCGAGCAGCTTTGCCAGCTAACTCGATCACTTCGGCGGCCGAAACAATATAACGCCGGCTAGGTGGACTGGTGCACTGGTACTAACGCGCTCGGCCTAGCTACCCTTGCGGGGAACTCCAGATCAACACGGTTCGAGCGGGATTTTGCCTTTCCCTTCACTTTTCCTCCTTTACCATGTCCAGACATGGCTGCTTGGGTTGGTTTGTTGATGTGTTGTGATGCGAACCGATGTGGTGTACGGTTTAGATGAGAATGATCGTTACGGCAGCGGAGCGGGGATTTTTAAGCTGACTGGCTGGTTCGAGAATTACGCATTACGACTGCGACCAATGTTTCGTTCATTTTTTTTTTCCCCTTTTCAATCGTGCTTCATTCTATTTCGCTGCTGCTCTGGTTGCCCGTTTTGGTCGGTACGATTTAAGGAGCACAAAATGGACCAATCAAAAATGGGCACATAGTGCATTTGGACAATGCTTGATATTTCACAATTATTCAATTATTTATCTCAAGAAAAATGAAATGTTATTCGTTATGATAGATGCGTAGATATATTTCCTATCAATCGATGCAAAAACCTTCACGATCTATTGAGAAATGCTCGAGATATAACCGTTCCAAATCTTGCATTTTTTCCTACTTGTTCAGTGCCTAGATTTCCATTTCACCCCCTATATCTTCCGGTTAGACGTAGTCCTACGTCAAAAATGAGTGGCACTTATTGATCCTCAATAGCACCCCTCCGTATCTGTCATCACGGTCCAAGCGTGTAATATTGAAATCGTGGAAAAAGAGATCAACTCGCGAGGAAAGCCAAGTTTCGGACAGAGCAAAAACATCACAATTGAATTTATGAATTAAAAATTTGAATGACAATTCCACTGTAAAACAGTGATATCTCCGACCTCTCTATTTAAATTAGACATCAAGAGAGATAATCATTGCAAGGAAAGGCCATGTTGGCATCAATTGTTGCAAAATTGAGATGACAATGGTGTGGAGGGATAGACAGTGGATTCAGTCTCCATGTCAACGGGTTCTCCGCATTCTGCCATATAAAGTGGCAGATGTACAATTTTTCAGTGATTTTTCAATCTTTTTTCTGATTATTTCTTAAACGAAAAACCTTAATCTAATAAAAAATATACATATATCGCACACCCGTGCGGTTGAATTGGAACGGTTCCTAGCGAACCGCGCGTCGATCGTACAGCACAGCTGCAACGGTATATGGCTCCACAGTTCGATGATGATTTCGATGACGATGTTATGGCGATAAACACGCCAGCGGTATCACAACGGTATCACTAGTAATAATTGATTGAGTTAGTTTTTCATAGTTTTCTCGGTTAAAGATAGAGGGCGCTATATATGTTTTATATTTTTTCTGGAAAGCTAAGGATTTTTTACATAATATATCTCGATAACAGAGGTGCTATTTTTTTTTCGTTTTTGAGTTATTATTTTGCAAATTTTATATGTTTTAAGTCTTCGTTCAAAATTCTTATGTGACTAGACTAGACCTGTGCGACTAGAATCCAATCTTAGAAGAGAAAGAAGGTTAGCTTATTGGCTCCAATTTAATATATCAATCATCTAAAACGGTTTAGTACTTCAATTGTTATGAATTTTTGCGAAAAGTTTGGATTAAGGAGGAATAATCATCTTTCGAACCACGAACCACGAACTTTGAAATATCATATCTCAAAAGTGTAAAAAATAGCATCTCTTAAATCGAGATATGTTATGTAAAAAAATACTCAGCTTTCAGTAAAAAAAATAATAAAATATAGCGCCCTGGTTTGTCCAGGATGAATGCAGCGCCCTCGTTTTGTTTGAGGTACTAAAAATTTTTGAGATACAGGTCAGACTCGATTATGTATAGTCGACCATTTTTTTCAACAATTATTTTCAAGTCCTATACATAATCGAATCTCAAGAAAACTTTCTTGTGATTCGATAATGTATTGGATTCGAAAATTAACGTTGAAAGTGAAATTGCGATTATATTTAATCGAGTCCGACCTGTAGTGAAATTGGATATTAAATTTTTTTTTTGAATAGTTTGCTGAAATGCTACTCTGCGTACTTTAGGGCGCGAAATAAATTATTGAAATGAGTGAAGCCACCTAGTTGAAACGCTTGTTTCATGAATAAAAAGCTTTTCTCGTTTTTTTTATTTTTTTATTTTTTTTTTTCTGTATTATAGTGACTTTCAACGCTTCTGGCTGGTTCGTCACTTTTACCTTCCATTTTGGAAGAATGTCGGGAGTGAGAATTGAACTCGTGATCTTGAGCGTGAGAAGTATGGATGTTACCTCCACGCCAGATCGGCTCCGTTTTTTTTATTCTCATTCTCATGCTTTGCTACCGCTGCAATGTAACTCATACTAGTCTTAAGTTGGCCTATACCCATAGCTAAGAACGAATCTGTCAACCTGCTGTAATTGTCCGTGAGAGTTCTAATCATAGTGGAGGGGCTGAACTTCGGTGCAGTCTTCTGACCTTGACACGTGTCGCAGCGGTATTACGGTAAGGATAAGCATACTATGGAAGGTGCCCTGGTACCTCAAAGGCTCCTCAAGTAACAGAGCATTTATCAAACCTCCTCTGCCATGCATTTTTCGACACTGTTCGCATCACACCTTGTTATTGAAGCCTTATAATGTCACAGAATTCGGGGCTAATAACTTTTACGCTGTTCGAGTATCCAGGCTTGTGAGCGGCGATAGAGTTTCTCGATGATTTTATTTAACTTATCTCACTGATCTCAATCGAGGCGGTTTCGAAGTATGCACACAGATGGATAGTTGTTCTGATTTGTTATCACGGAAAAAATGCTCATAATTGACTGCAAACTTTCAAACACCTCTGAAGTCGAAGCCGAAAAAATATGGCTACTGTGCTCTAAAATCTAGTTACACCATTTTTTTGTTGTTGTTTTTTTGTTTAGATATAACATTCATCTGACAACATCGTCTTAGTGAATTAAAACTTGTAAAATAGTCGAACAAAAACATGAAAACATAACATTAAACGCATCGGGATTTTGAATTCGGTTTCTGAAGCGCAGTGATGGTTCTCCGAAGTCAAAAAACTGCTCTACGGACGAAAAGGTTCTGATCATTTCCGTGATCGGCTCATGTTGACCAAACGATGAACGATGTGGAAGCGGTTGCCGCAAAAATGAGGATCGTAGAATTCTGCTTGTAGCGCGAACCAAATGGGAATCATAAACTCCCACGTCACAATTGCGGTCGGGAGGAATATATACTGCGCAAAGGTACATCCAGTTTCCACCCCTCGTTTGAACCGCCACAGCAGAGAAGTGACGAGCTACTGCGATAAGGACACCATCAAATCTGGACTTGGAACTGTTGAAAGGACTACGGTCACAACAAAAAACTTTCAATTCAGCTCCAAATATTTGTATGGGATTGATGCTGTCGTGAAGTCCAGTTTCAGTCAACATCGTTATTACAATCGCATGCCACTACATAGAGATCGTCAATCTTAGTCCTCAGTCCTCGCATACTTGCCTGAAGAGTCAGGTTAGGAGACTCTCCCCCAACATCCGACCACAGGACCGGGATAACTTGAACGGCAGGAGTCAATCCGAGGTTGATGAAGTCCGGCGTGTGGCACGACTGGGTCGGAGTAGTTGAGAGCTTCCATGGTACATTGTTTATAGCATCCCGGTTGTACAAACGTTGGTGATTGCTGCTAATATGACTCGCTGAATACATATTCTCCTCGTACTCCTCGTCTAATCTGCTTTTCAGCCGGGGCGTTTGGAAAACCCCGACTGAGTTTTCCGCGTTTCGAGTATGTTAGGTCGTTTTTCTATAAAACTGCATCAATTCAAATGAATATACAATGAACTGCACAACTTTAATTATCAACAATACATACGCAGATAGAAATTCAATTTAAATTAAAATTCATCGATGGTCTGGAGGTATGTTAAAGAGGAAAAAAATGGCAAGCGCATGCCTAACAATGTTATTGCCAATGACTTCACAGCCAAAACAACCGATGATTCTTCGTATGTACCTGGCCTGAAATGTTTGGTTTTCAAAGGTGAATATGATATCGACCGACGACAGCTATTTCTGCTACCTTTTTCAGATCCTTTCATCGTTGTTCTCTTCGTCAATAATTTGTGTCTTCAAATATCTTCTGGAAAGCTTATTGCTTATAACCTTAAAATATTCGAGTTTTCGCATCTCGAATGGGTTTGTGGGTTTGCTACATTATAGCATATTTCCTCTATTACTGTCAGAGCCTTTTCCGTACTATGATTTATTTACCGTTACTTTACTCAGCTAACCGACATACATGCATTGATGACGTATATGCTTCACGGCGCAGAATTCTAGAATACGATGCTCTGGTTTAGCCACGTGGGGAAGACGTCCCAAGATGTCCCAAGACGTCCGTATCGAATGCATCCAGAAACTTTTTACATGTTTCGCGCTTCGAAATCTGCCATGAAATGACACCTGGAAGCTTTCTAATTATCAATATCGAAGCCACTTAATTAATCAAGGCTCCTGTCAAAACTAATGAGGTTGCAATAACTGTTTATATCAACGAGCATCATCGATTATCTTATTTGCACTACGCGCCAGCTGCGGCACTCTACCTTGACCCATAAACGACCAAACTGTAAACATTTTTTTACGAAAGCCATTTTCTAATTTTGATTATTGACGCTAAAAAATCCCCAATAGTCAGAAAATACTTTTTCCCATCTTCTATTTTCCGGGAAATAACTGACCGAAAAATCGAACAAGTAGAAACACACTGCGTTCTAAAAGTCTCTTCAGTTAGCAAATATACGACATTTATAAATGTGTTGACTTTACATTCCAAGACGAGAAAGCACAGAAGGATGAAATTCTCTAAAACCCGTATTCGAAAAAAAATGCAACAGATAAAAAAGATCACCATAAATTCATAAGTTGGATATTTTAGAAATTCTAAATAAACACATATTAGCTATGTTTTGCAAAGTTGGTTAATTCAACCTCCTCTCCTAGGCTAAACTCAGGCACCTTGAACTCAACGCTACCCATCAAATCCTGTGCAACACTTGCTCCATCTCTCTTACACACTTTCATCCACTCTTTCTTTAAGGTGAAGGTGGAAGCTAGCCATTGTAGTAGTATAGGTAAACCCACGTGTAAAAATGGGGTAATAGTGTTTGTGAGAGAAGAGCGAAGCACATGTAAATAGATCAATTCACTTATCAGACTGTGTGGTGCTTCATTGACACTGACAATACTGATTATACGCGAGCGTAACATGAACAAATTTATAACACATGCGAATTGGGCCTCTTTTGATATTAACAAGTTCTTCCGCATGCTGATAATTCCTTCATATTTTCCTTCGTTGGTCGTATTGTTTTCACATATTCACGTTGGAGAGCCTTAACTCTTCTCTTCGTTGGCCGAGACATTTTGATTGAATGTAGTACTTTTCCGTTTATTGTTTTTGAAAGCATAGGCAGCCGTGGCAGTATTCCGAGCTCTGCAATACAATTTTCTTACCCAATGTTGAAGTTGCTAAAACTTACATTATAGACCCATTAAACGTAAAAATAATGATTGTATTGATATCAACACAATTTTATTCTATTGATTTCTTTACTTTACTTTTATTTACGATTCTGATTCATTTTATTGAGTGGTTTTGATAGATGTTTCGATGATGTTGTCTGGCATCAGAGTCGAAAAAATAACGATGCTTTCACCAATACAAACAAAACCATTGGTGAAGATTGAAAAATGAAAATTTAACTTTCAGAGCACTTGCTCGAGTTTTCCGACGTTGTTCACTATACAGTGCGACAGCAGATGAAAATTTAATATCTTGTGAGTAGCCGATTAGAGTTTGGCTGATATTACTTCATGGGAAGTGTGCGAAAATGATCATTTTCTCCACACTGTTTCGCAAAATTTTTGATTTTCGGGCGAAGGGTGAGGGAGGGAGATGAAAGAAATGAGCGCCATTGTGGCAGCCATTTGTGGCTAGCTTCCACCTTCACCTTAAGTCATGGTTGTGTTTGAAAACCTTCCCTATTTTCCGGAGCTTACCCATCATAATCGCCCAAAATTCAACATCGTTTGCCACTCCATCACCGATTTCGCGTAATGGTACGATGCCAGATCCGGCCAAAACAGAGTTTCACCTTCGTGGGACTTGAAGAAGGACGGCAGACGCTCCTGGAGGCATTCTTCTTTATATATTTGACTGTTGATGTTGCCGGTCGTTATGTACGACTTTCTGACGCGGAATTTGGCCACCGTATTCTATTTATCGGTTCCGTGAAGTGCCTTCCCTGTAGACAAGAAGTCCGGCCCGCTCGATTGTCTGCTGGACGAGACAAATGGAAAAATTAACCTTCATGGCCACGTTACTTTCCTTCACGGGGTCGGTCTTCTCCACTTTTCTTCCGCTACCAGTTCGGCCAACTGTTTCGTGATCCACCTGTGGGACTGGCCTGAATTTTCCGCGCTAACGCTCATAATTTTTTGTCGAAGCACTTCTTGCTTGAAAATCGTCGCGATAACCACTTGACAGATTCCGACGAAATTTTACACATTACATTACATTAAACTCTAAATAAGTTTTACTTAAAATTTCATCAGTTCTTATCCATGCTATAAAAAGTTATACACAAAAGAAAGTGTAGCATTTTTGTCGAGTATATTCTTTGAGGATATGCCTGAATTCATTCACCCATGGTGAGATGTAACTATTCTTGTTTGATGTAATTTTAACTCATTACCGGCAGGGTTTTCTTTTAAACGAAATCTATTGCAGTTATTTTTATTGTTGGCGGTGGATGTCAATATTTTATTCCGATTATTCATCGAAAATTTTCCAAAACCTGCAAAGTACACAAAGCTACGAAGAAAACAATGGCATTGAGGGTTGGAAGCAGGGTTGCCATATACCGTTCTGAATCATATTTCGGACGCCTAATGCATATGATGACAAAAACAGATCTCAACTTTATGCACAGGTATTATTTGGTTGATATTTTTAATAAGTTACTTCAATTCGCTTTTAAGACTTCTACTTTGGTACCTATTTGAATGAGAACATAAAAAAATCATCTAATGAGAATCAAACTTTGGACACTATTTATAAAAAAATCAAATTTCGGACAGATTGAATTCAAATGTCGGACACTTTATTTTGTAATTTTTTGAACGAAAATTACATTACGCTCGATTATATTTTAGTCAACTGCGAAACACTTACCAAGCAATCACAGTAACCTGATAACGATGATGAGAACTGATGAAATACAGAAGAAATTTAAATATTGATGAAGGGGTAAATTCTAAGTGCTCACGCTAAGCAAACGTAAACACAAACGATAATGAGTGGATTTTCGATTTTGGATGGATTTTTTCCTACTGTGTAATAATTGAAAGGTTATTCTCACATGAATTGATAGTGAAACCAAGAAATTACTCTAAAGAAGCAATTGTGATATTAATTTTATAGTTATATCATCAGGCATTAGGCATTTCAAGATATTAGAACAAAGTGTCCGAAATATGATGTTGTGCGGAATATGATTCAGAACGGTATACAGAATATTCTGAATTTCAAATACAGAATCTGTATATACAGATTTTCAGCAAAAATACAGAATTTACAAATTTTTTTAATGCAATTTTAAATATTGAATTTATTACGGTGCATACATAGATACCTTGACTTATAAAAATGTTGAACGGAACGCAACGAGATGGCTTTCATTGAAGGTAGTTGTTAAACGAAATCTTGAGCGATTTGAAGAGCTTAAACTATTTCTTTCGGTCCAAGTTAGGTATGATCATAATCAATCCGCCAATCGTATATTTACTCATTTAAACGATCCCATAACTTAACCGATTATGCTGTTCGTAAACTCGCTCATCAATAACGTCAATTATACTTTTCAATCAGAATGTTCTCAATTTTGGGAATTTTATTATGAGACAAGGCTGTTATTGTTGATCATGTAGGGTAACTTATGTTTGAGAGCAACGATTCGCTGATGATAACCTTGATGTGGAAGATTTTGAAAACTTTGTTAAGAAGCCTGAGGATATTGACGTTGGTATCGATGCAAAAAAAGGTGAAAAAGGATTGGATGCAGCTAGGAAGGTGACCTTCAAATCGATTTGTCGTGACTTCTATATTGAACTCGTGAAACAGATTTCGAAGCGAGTTGAATTCAACGATCCGGTTATCAAAACCATGATAAAACCTCAAAATTTTGTCATGCTACCAAACCTTAAATATTTGAGGCACCAATGTCCTCAATTCTCAACAGGCTACTCAAGACAAATCTTTTGGGGCAAAAATTGAGTGACTCAGATACAACTTGGTCCCAGCTATTGGAAGTCAAAAGGCGTGATGAGAAAATGTTGTATCCATTGCTAACTATCCTGGTTGGAAGGGTGTCATTCAGTGGAATTGAATCATAATTTAGGTTTTCTTCATCAGTGAGATCGCGCACCGGATCTGGCGAAGGAATATTCACACCAGAAATCTCATTAAAATCATCGTTCCACGTACTGATGATTTCCTCAAGCTCTCCGGCAATCTTGCAACATACCCTGCCCATCGTCCAAGCTTGGTGTCTGGATGCTGGGTTTGCCGTAGAGTTGTGCCAGTACATGATACATCCTCCTTCTACATACTTTGTTTTCTCGAACCCCACTGTATATGATTCTGAGCACTCGGCGTTCGAAAATACCAAGGGCTTGTGAGTCCTCTTGGACCATCGTCCATGCTTTGTACTCATAGAGGACAACCGATCGAATCAGTGATTCGTACATGATACACTTCCTACGGGATAGGTGCTTATTGGACTTTTGGGATTGGAAAGGATTACTCACACATATAAAACAGCGTGCAGTGTTGTGTTCAGGAACAATGATAAATTTGTGAATTTTGTTAATATAAACCTGTTTTTCTGTATTTTTTTTTACAAAATTGAACTCGGAGACAAAGTGAATTAAAATTTTGTTTGGAATTCCCCCCAAACTGCACGCTATTTACCAACACTAACGCCAGGATACCTGATAACTGTCTAAGTTCGTTGGTTTGTGTTTACGGTGGGTGGGCAATAAATCGTCCAATAATGATGTAACTACTCTCATGCATCAGAAATCATGTTTTCGTTTCACTTTATATGAACGTAAAAACAAAGATTGTGTACGTGGGTAACAAGATTCAAATTATTTCAATTTCAAATTATCGATCACCAATTTTGATATCGTTGTTTGGTTTGGACAGCGGTCGTAGTAACAGCGCGTAGAATTCTTTAGAGACTTTCAGTACCATTTCCCGAGTTTCCAATCTCTAGTCAATGTTTTTGCTTGGGTTAATTCCGATTGCCTTGTTCCGAATTTCTTTGTGAATTTTCCCATGCATTTCATTTTTACGTATCGTTTACAGGGCGCTGGGGACCATCGTGCACAGAGTCCCACTCTGGCACGAGAACAATGATCAGCCACCTCCGACATGGAGAACAGACGCTGTTTTGAGCCTCACCTACATGGTGAAAAGACGTTCAGAGAGGCTTTCTCCCTGTCAGCACAGGACCATGATCTCACCGGGGTTGGTTACCCGATCACTTTGATTACCCGCACCCCAATCGGCACCGCGGAGAGGTCGGAATAGGAGTTACTGTACAAGTAGCTCAGGAAGTACCGATGGAACGCTTCGTCCAGTCGTTTACCAAGAGGCTGACTTGCATTTTTTAAATTCAACTTGCACTTGAATTCTTCCAAAACTTTCTTGGAAATCTTGGAGTTCATCGGATCACTTCTATGGCCACTCCCTTTCTTTCTTTTGGCCATTAGACGCTTCCTGACTATGTGATGTTCCAAATTTTTTTTTTTTTTATATCTGTATTATAGTGACTTTCAACTCATTTTGGCTGGCTCGTCACTTTTACTTCCATTTTTGGAAGAATGTCGGGAGTGAGAATTGAACTCGTGACCTTTAGCGTGAGAGGCATGGATGTTACCACTACGCCAGATCGCCTCCACAAAATGTTCCAAAATATCTACTGCGACTTTGCTGATATTGTAGCGCTTTTGTTAGAATTTTTAGCTCGATCTACATCTCTTCATTTTATTTTGTTTTTTTTTTGTTAAATGTCCATTATAAAGAAACGATTTGTAAAAATAGGCGATTTCACCTTTTCCTATTTTTTCTCTGTGTTACAGATAGCTTACAAGGTCCCCACGAAAAGCGATTGCTAAACAATCTGTTACAATCTTATAATACACTTGAGCGTCCTGTTGCCAATGAATCTGAATCTCTCGAGGTGAAATTCGGACTCACTTTACAGCAAATCATAGATGTGGTAAGTCTTTGAACAGTCCTAGTCTATCATTTGGACTAAGTAATTATCCTCATCGACACAAAATATAACACATGTATGGAAGACTCATATAATCATAATTACAAAAATTGTACATTCTCGGTATAGTGAAACATAAATTCCGCTAATTTTCAATTTGTGGAATCTATAGAGAATCAGATAGTTTGAATTAAAATGGTTTACGTGTATTTTTAGGATGAGAAGAATCAGATTCTAACCACGAACGCGTGGTTAAATTTGGTAAGTGGCATGTACCCGTATGAACAGCGACTCAATAGTTTGTATTCAATTCCGTCATTCGTTGTTATAATACTATAAATCAAACTAAACACGCAAAAGTAAATTCTGCAAAGTGAGGGATATACAATAAACTTGAAAAATATCAATTAAAATTGACTGTAAGCTCTTCATGCCAACAGACATCATATATTGACTTGCACAGCACAATGAGAACAACTAAAATTAAACCAAATTAAACCACATTATTATTGAGACTTTCAGCCGTAGGCTGATTCACCACAGTTGTTTTTTAATTTACTTTTAAATAGTCAATAAAATTATATGAATATACGTCTTTTCGCAAAGGAAAATTTGTCGAAGTAGATACAGTACGTGAAATTTCTGTAAGCGCACCCATATGTTTCAACTGTTTGGGTGCTATAAATAAGGTTTTTAAAATATAAGCATAACCTCTATAAGTGCTTTTAATATCAAGTAAATTTCACTGTTGAATGTCCCAGTCTAATTATCAACAGTTATTTCAATTTATGAAAACACATTTTAGGAGTTCAAGTTCTTATAAGCGCACCTCATATTTCAACCTCAAAAATATATTAAACAAGGAACTGAGAAATTCAATATTTGGTTGGTTTCCCATTTTTTCAGAATCGTTTCATAAATTCGGTTTGGCATTAAATCAATCAGATTATCCGGCATTATTTGTGGGATTTTATTCTACTTATCTCTAGCACATGCCTGCGGCTAACGAACTGACTCAAATTGTCTTCCGTCACTGTAAACTTGCTTCGCCAAAATCTCCCGAAAGTTCTCAATAGTGTTTAAGTCGAGCTGGCCAGTCCAAACCCTGAATGTTTCTCTCGGAAAACCATGCCAAAGACTTCTTGCCGATGTGAATAGCTGCATTATCTTGCTGGAAGGTGAAGCTGTCGTCCATTACCATCTTCTGTCATTTTACCCAAGGCGCGTAGAAGTATATCCTAAGGTGGGCCAACTTGCTAAAACCACTCTTCAGCCATCTTGGAAATCCACTGTGTTTTGTTTGTAAACAAAACACAATACGCTTGTGCCGGAGCTCGCTCGTGATCAGTCTGTCTCTTTCACGCTTCAAGGAAATAATTCCCCTTCTGCTTTCTTCCGTACTGTTTTCATATACCGCTCCCCTAACCAACTTAGTGACGAAACGGCCTCACCTAGTACCATAGACCCGTCTTGATTTTACCATCAGTGCACTGTCTATCTGCTCAAAATAGGTTTCCGAATTCATTCTTGTCGAAAATCTTGCTATAAGCGTCTTTCTTCTTGAAAAAGCGTCCCATACCATGAGACTGTCTCCTTCAAAATTTCTGCTCAAATTCACCTGAGGATTTTTTCGGAAATCATGTCAATACGAGGGTCACTATTTATATTTCGGGAATAGGAACAAAAACAAATAGTTAAGCTGCGAATATATTTTTATTGTTTTTCAAAGTACTCGCCACGATGATCGATACACTTTTGCATGCGCTTAAACCAATTTTCAAAGCATTTATTCCAATCGACACGAGCCTTCCCAGTCTACTTTGTTGTGCAAAATTGGTCCCAACAAATGGTGTCGACAACGGTACCGATATCGTGCCATTTTGCAATGATTCTGTAGACCTACCCTTCGTATTTGACAACCAATTATGAGCAAACATTGGGCCAATCTGGCACCGCGTCGACCACACGCAAAACTGCTCGACCCTTATTATGGCTCTGTTTCTGTTCAAGAAAATGAAAATAAAATGTAATGAAAGAAATACTGTTGATAAAAAATATGTATTTTATTTCTAGAAAAAGCAATTTACACTTAAATACAATTGCAACTTGAAATACAATCATCAACTTATCGGTTATTCACTTAGTTTTATAATGTACATCTAAATATATATTCATGTTAAAAGTATGTGTAGTATATAATAATATTGATGTAATAATATTGCCTGCTGTCGGTGGAGCGGTGGAAGGCAATGCGGGATCAACCTGAAAATAAATAAAATAATTAATACGAAAGTATATTATACGTTAGAGATAATAGGAACGATAACAAAAACGATTCCTTGGTCTAGAAAAAACCAGAAACAAGGAACCGTTTTTACTATTAGGTCGATTCCGTTCATAACAAAAAACATGAAAACTATGCAACAAAAATAAATCATTGTACTGTATCACTGTATTTACTATGATGCCTGTTGAAGCTGGAGCAATAAAAGGCAATGTGAAATTAACCTGAAATAAAAATAATAAATAGTATACATGTATATAAAATATTATAGCCTATAGAAACGATATTATTTTTATTATATTACCGGAATAAATATTCGTTATCAGATAACAAATATTTATTCCGGTCACATCCCTAGATACGGGAAAAATATCCGGCACAATTATTTTAATAATTCAACTGCCTCTATGTCTCTGCCGACCAATACAACAGATTTTTCTGATAGAACATTGAAATAAACTTACTCACCTGTCCTATCTGTCTACTCTGCAGTTCGGGAGTTCGATCAAGCCAATCTGAAACGAATTAAATTGAGTTTAAACTGAAAATAAAAGCAATTTTTAATACTTACAAAAATCGTTTCTCTTTCCAAAAACTGTTGTGTTGTGTTTTGACAGTTCAATGAGGAAAAAAAAGGCTGCTGTGATTGGCGATCTAACGTACAAATCTACACCTAGGCGGCGCTGCTGTGAAAGTGATGATGGTTTTAAATTTTGCCATGTGAGCTTATGGAAGGTTTGTAGTTTTTTCCATAAATTCCATTGTTATAATCATAAAAGATTATTTGATTGCGATGAGTTTGGAAGAAATTTAATTCTGCGCAATTTTATATATAACATGTTATTTATTTATCTCTTTCAGTAGTGAAAATTATAAAAATGTTGACAATGGTTGAATTAAAGAAGGAAATTCGAGAGCACAATCAAACACAAGTAGAAAAATGCACGATTCCTGCATGTGAGAACTACCTTGGAAAGCCCGGAAGTAAAATATACGTGATTTGTTTTTAAGTTTTAGGTTACATTAGCATCATTTTCTTAGTTCAAAAACAAAATCCAGATGTCCCACCGATCGTTTACGTTTTGCGTTAGATCGCCAATAGCGATTCGCTCAATTCGTGTACTTTTGTAGCACTTTTCGTCACTCGGTCGACACTGTGCTTATAACCGCTCGAAAATATAGGAATCTGGGTTTCTTTTGAGCGATTGTCAAATTATGTGGGATCCAACGTGAACATAATTTTCGCACAACTAAGTGTTCATGTAAAATCGCATATATGCTGGTGGAACTAATGCTTAGGGATGCCTCAATCTCACAATTGGTTACATGACGATCTTGCTTAATCATTTCGTGCACAGCATCGATGTTTTCTGGCACTACAGTCGATTTTGGACGACCTTCACGAAACTCGTCGGACAGCGAACTACGACCACGATTGAATTCACTATATCAGCGATACACAGTGGTTTTTGATGGAGCTTCATCGCCAAAAGTCAAATTAAGTTGATTGACGCACTCTTGTTGTGATAATCCACGTCGAAAGTCGTAAAAAATCATCGCACGAAAATGTTCACGATTCAGTTCCATTTTTTTGCCGAGACCAAACTTTCAACTAAATATAAAATAAACAAATAGCGTCCGTATGACAAAATGTTCTGAGTACGTATATCGTCAAAAATGTCAAACTTTACGATGGAACCGTCAGATGGACTCACATGACATCAGTGTTGCCAATTCCCGAAATATAAATAGTGACCCTCGTAATACGCGAAGCAGTCACATCAAGATTGAACTTCTTTTCATCGAAATAAATCACCTCATCCCACTCCGCTTTCCAGTTCATGTATTGTTTCGCAAATTTGAATCTGAATTTGAATCTCAATTTGAATTGAGCCTGTACGTACCTTGGGGTAAGATTAGGTTCCTTCGCCTTTTTAGTGTAAACCAAATGTCCAGATCCTCGTAAAATTTGAGATACACGTCTTATCGATATGGGAAGGTCAAGTTCCTGCTTTATTCCCGAGGCATTGAGCTTTCCAGTCTCTCCAAGCTGCGGTTCCGGTCCCGGTTTGGAACCATGAAGTTGGCTTTATTTTTCTTTCATATGCCATACTTGGGACCTTTCTTGAGAAAATTTCCCACCAGTGTTTCTCCTCTGTTGATCCTCTTCGCTATCGCCCGGTTGCTCAAGCCGATATCCTTCAATTCGCGGATTAATCTCCGCTCAGTTTTGTGTAACAACTTTCCTATCGGCTCTAAGCACTAATGATAGCGAAAAGTACTATTTCGAAAAAGCTGTGAAAACCCTAGGTGCGCTTATAGGAATTTCTTCCACTGTATGTGGGAGCGATGATATTAATCAGCAATTTTGATATAATCTTTCACCTTATTGGACAACAGGATCTGACACTCTAATCGGACATTGCTCAAGTAATGAACAAATGTGTTCACAAACACATATCGTATACAAGCAACCCTGAAAACATTCGTTGGTAGTAGCAGCTGTTCTCAACCAGCAATTACCTTTTTCGTATTGAAAGAGTGTTTCATGTTGTTTTTTAACCAACTCAAAAGCCAGACGACGGATTTCGGTAATAAAGAGCTCCTGGTCGAGAGTAAACACCAGAGTTTTGATCCCAGCTTGGGTGAGCATCCACCGGAGATGTGGCCGATGAAAGTTGATCGAGAAATACCATGATGCCTGGCAGCCTTTTTGTTGACATGCCCTACCCAACGTTGGCTTTGGTTGTTTTGATTTGCTGTTTTGTCTTTAAAACATAAACACGAGGCACCTACAAAAAATAAGGAGGCTTTTTTCATGTCAGTGAGACACAAACCGGGTGTCGATTTTATCTCGATTAGGCTTGAAATTTCAAAACAAAACTTTAGAGCATCTATCAGCAACAAAACCACTCGCTTTCTCACAGAATACACTGAACAAAGATCTAATATGAATTAGGCTCACAAAAAGTATCGAAATTTACAAAGTTATCCTACTAAAACACTTATTTTATCCTATCAAAATTTCACACGGGCAACAGTTCAGTTTGCTGATCGTTTACTACGCGATACGCACAGCTGAAACTTGACACCAGAGAGATGGATGCGCTTCCTGGAGGTAAAACAGCTTAGATACTACACCATCCTTGTCTTGATTTTCAAAGTAATTATTAAACAGTCTCATTTGAATTCACAATGAACCAGCCGTTGACGTCCAGCGTCATACCTACGTCTTTTCATCCATCATGACCTCGTCAAACTTCGCCGGATAGATATTCTAGGTTCTTTCTAGGTGATTGTCTGCTGTTTAGACTCGGCCAGTCTCGACTGACGTTTGCGCATAAAAATTTCTATTTGACGTTAGATCGGTTTGACCAGGTTTGACCATCCGACGCTCTCGCCTTTTCCAGACGGGAGAAGATGTTGTAAATGCCGGATGGTCTATAGCCAGGGGACACGAAGTGTCTTACGATGTCCAACTTCTACTCAAAGTGGAGCTGCCTGGCCTGGAATCTTTTTTTGTAGAAAGCTTGATAAACGTAGGTTTTAAGGAAAATTAGTTGCATTGAATTATCTTTTGTAACTTTTTTTTCATTGCCTCCCGAAATTGATTCTTTTTTATGCATAGGGGTAGTGGGGGCAAATTGGTCATGGGGGGCAAAGTGGTCACCTGCTTGTTTGGTAGTATAACTATTGACTTTAGATGCCGTATTGATAGTCACCTTATGTTTGAAGAATTTAATGACTTTTGAGTCACCCTGTACTTCAGTAGAGCTGTCGCATGTCGAAATACAAATAAAAACGGAAATTGCTCTCTTGATAGCCATTTGGCCGTAGTTCTGTATACATGGGATCTAAGGAATTTCTCGTGAAATTTAGTTTATTCAATCTGATATGTTGGACAAATCATCAGTTTGGACGACTGTTAACATATTCTAGGAGAGGTGAACAGATATTTTGTTTAATCTCAGCAATTAATTAGTAAAGAAATTATTTTCATGTTTGAGGGCAAAATGGTCATAGGTGAATAACAACTTACAATGTTCTGTTTACTAAAACTGATATACCTCATCACATTCTGCTCTTGAAGAAGATCCTCTCATGGCTTTGACCCTGAATAAATATGCCACTCCAACTAAATCAAGCCTCATTATGCGGAACAATATGTGTTTCTTACTACGTTTTTGTATTGAAGAGAAAATTTTAAATTGAGACTCTAGGTGAATAGGGCAAGCTTATTTCATACATGTACCTACTATCTCAAATATGGTTTGAACAAATTTGGACGAAAGAAACGCATAAATTTATCCCATGGTGACCTAGGTGACCACTTTACCTACAAGCAAAAAAAAATTCGACTTTTCACCTTTTTTTCTGATAATGAAAAGTGTAGTATTTTGAATTTTTATAGTAAAAGCCGTTTGATATCTTGAACAACAATGAGTTGATATTCTTCGAGAAACGGGAATTGAATCGGTTTGTGGGCGCTGGAAATGGGCATCTTCCTTAGGGTGACCACTATGCCCCCACTTCCCATATGTGTTGTTATTATTGATTTCGGTCAAACACGAGAACAGAAGAGACGAGATGCCATTCTCGGAAATAGAGATTTCGATTCGCCATATTCAGAGGTTCGAGAATTTCCACTCTACACTCCCCTCATCACGATGAACTTTTCTGATGTTTGTGGGCGCAATTAAGTTTTGCCGTCATTGATTATTTTCAGCACGTCAACTGTGGCGTTTTGATTCGAACTCTCGCCGTAAAGTTTGGAGACTTATTAGTGTTATTGTGTATTTGTCTGTTCAATACACTGTACCCTAATTTAGGATGAACAAAAAAGGACGAAATAGAAAAGTATTTTGAACATATGTTGTTTGAGTAAGTGTGCCAGCAAGTCAATAAATATTTTGTCTTAGCAATCATTTCCCCAGGGAACATTCGGAAATAATGTTAATTATTTTCCGACACTTATACTCATTTTGTAGGACGTAAATGAATATTTTCAGTATATTATATTATTTAAAAGAGTATGATAATAACAATTCAATTAGATTAAAAACTAAAAAAATATTAAATATACATTCAATATGGATAAATACATTTTTCTTGTTGTGAGTGTTTTAATGTCGCTTTTAAGTGGGTACATGTCATAATGATATATGCATGTTATGTTGTTTCAAATGTCCGAATATGATCTGTCGAATAATTTAATGATACGATGTTTGAATACATATTTTAAACACACTATTTCATGACGCTCACGAGAATTATCTTTAGAATTTTTCATTTCAATATTTGTTTTTGATTATGTGTTGATTATAGGACGAGAAGAATCAACTACTTATTACCAATATTTGGCTTTCTTTGGTAAGTTTACTGACAAATAAACTATAACAAATGCACATACGGTTGAAAGAATATGGTATTGGTATTTCGGATCCCATAAGGAATTTCCAAAATCTTAATTCTTATTTTGTTCTATTATCCACAGTAACACATATTAGGACATATTTATTCTAAGGACCCTTATTTTAATTAGTAGTTGTATCCGCCAGCACAGTTATTATAAACAATGTGAAAAAATAAATATTTCCAAGTAGTGCGAATGCATGATTACGATTCATACACAACAAATGAATGTAAATAATTATGTAAAAAAAAGAACACGCATTGAAATGGCAAGAAAATCATTTTTGGATAATTTAGAGAGCAATGTCCATTCCATTATTCTCATAAGTTGTTGGACAGTAAATCACTACTGCTCGAATAGTAAATTTGTATAGAAGTTCTGTCCGATATGATTAAAAATTTGTTTATTTTTTTTTAATTTTTTATTATATTTCTCAAGAAACCCATACAGCACAATTTTATTCAATCAAAAACCTTTACAATTTATTGTGTTTATGTTTATATGTTCAAAAAAGTGTAAATACAACTTTAAATTTAAATTATTATCATTGTGTATTTAATACAACATAATGGAGTAAGAGATTTTATTTAATCCATGTTAGGTTTTATTCATAGAATACCGTATGTGCATTGTCTCAAATATTCGTATAAATCACTTTCAATAAATCAATCTAAAACAATTGTTCATGGCTCTAGTTGTATATTTTTAGTTTGTTTTTTTTTGTATTTGAGTACACCGGATTTTTTTTTTTTTTTTGCTGGATTAGGAACGGCACAGTTGGAATTAAAACGCATTAAAAATCCAGTGTATTCATAAGCAAAACTATCCTTTCCAGAATACTATCAACTTTCTAGCACGGGAAAATATGTACATATCTCCTACTGTATTTGACATATTTCAAAAATGCTTCCATATGTGGTATGATTTGATAAAAAATTCTCATGACATGTAAAGGTTCGTTTTCACAGTATCGTTTTACATTACATCGCGAGCTCATGAGCTGATTTGGCGAATGGACATGTTTTATTCATATGAATCTCTGCTCACAATCTCCCTTACATTCTTTTGATAACTAGGACTAGTGATCATCCCTATCAATCGAAGTAATAAATAACACTCAATTGACACCCGGAAATTTGTCGTAATATTTTGGTTTGTTTTCTTGTTCCTGTTCGCCAGACCGTCTTTTTAAAGAGGTTAGGAAAGCTCTACCAGACCCGCCGACGTGTGAGGTTCATTACCTACTAAAGTAAAAATCATCTATTCGTATCTTAATTCCCCGCAAGACCACATCCAGGCGATTACTTCGAAGCGCAGGGGCTCATGTTCTTCACCTGTCTTCAACGCTAAGCGCAGTTCATGTCCTCTTTTCTTCCTTTTTTGCATGCTTACGTTCCATCAAAATAGTATCCGTTTACCCGTCGAGGCGTACACAGATTAGGAATTGGCCTCCAACCTGACAGGCGACGGGCGCCCCGTCACAGTAACCCTCGTAGGATTTCACATCCGAACGAAGCGCTGATTAGGCAGTGCCCGTCAACATGACGCGCACTCCGTCAAAGCCACTCTCGTGGAGTACCATCCGCCACAGCAGCCCTCGCAGTTCCTCTCGTTGCTCTCGTGGGGTATGCACCTGTTAGAAGGTGCGACACTCGCAGTGATCCACCTCCCGTTCCATGATCAGGTGTTACCGGTACGCATTTTGTTGTTCACCACACCATATACATTTAACCTCGCCAATCAGGCTAACCGTCGAGACGTGTACCAATTAGGAAATCTCGCGATTGCACTGATAGACTTCTCTGCCTTCTCGCAGTTGTAGTGAACTTGTGGAACTTCAGTCGGTCGTCTTCAACAAGCACTTCAACATATGTTTCGAGGTTATTACGTGCTCTTTTGCTATGATTTCCACCCACTTCACTGCTTTGCAGTTATTCACCAACAGCACATTCGTTTTGTTATGAATCTGCAATTTCGCTGCTTGCATCTAATTCTCTACTGTGACAATGGATTGCTAACAACTTCACTTTTACGAGTGTTTTACCTGGCACTGTTAGTGCAACGTCGTACGCGAAGCCCACGATCCGTTGTACATAACATTCCAGAACGTTGGATCCAGGATAGAGCCTTATCGACTCTGTATCCGGCCGATATCTTCATCGTTGTCCGCCCATTCTCAATTCGTAAACTATGACTCTGTTCTGGATATAGCTTCCTAAAGTACTGCACAGGTACACAGGCGTTCATTCGGCGTAGGAACTAAGCATCCCTGCATCTTTGAATAGTAATTCTCCGTACATTTCGTCAGCCTGTTGAGGATAAATCTCTATAAGAATTTTCTGATCATATCCAGCAGGTATATAGAGCTATATGATTTTGGAACTCTCGGAGCATTCCTGGTTCTGAACTTGAGATGTGCTCGAGTAGACTGTACACTTCGTGGTTGCTCTCCATGATTGACCTGAACCAGCGAAATTTCACAAAGAACACACCGAATGACGCTTGGTGATAGCAAATCATTCTCATTGTGCAAGTTTCGGTAAGTCGAACTTAAAATTGTCAACGACGCCGGCCACTTCCTTACGGTCACCAGGGGAAGGGACGAATGTTATTATGATATTCGCTGCCTGAAGGCCAGAAGGGTCGCCTCTATAGCGTGGTTCCATAGCGGTTATCAAGGAAGGGATAGCTGTTAGTCAGAGAAATATAAGAATCAGGATTCACTGTGGTGAGTGATGTGATTAGGAGTTTATCTCTTCTCTGGTTCTCAATAGTTTCAGGTTCTTTTCCGGACATGCTACTATAGAAATCCGTCATTCGCAAGTTAAGTTCTCTAGGAGCTTTACTGGTTTTGGCAGCAACACTAATTTTTGTATCTTCCATTCTTTAGGAAAGTAACCATCATCTAGACATTTCTGTAGCATTGTTCTGAAAATGTCCGGAAACACACATCGCAGATTTTGTCGGGGCAGGCGCTTTCTTGCAACTACTTCGTCATTGGAGATTTGTGAAAGTTCAGCATCTTGGCATGCGGTGTAGATGGTCAGGTCGTTGGATAATACCTCGGGGATAATCCCTCAACAATGACCTTCATCTTCTCGAGTGGGGCTCTCACCCACTAGAATCAAACCCTCTACTCGTGGCCTCATTCCCCCAGACCACATCTAGGCGACTACTTCAGGGGCGGCTTCACGAGTCTCCAACGCTGACTAGCGTTGTTCATACCCTTTTTTTCTATATTCTTATTCACAATCCGTTGTTCTCCACTACGTCTCGACAATTGTTCAACTCGCCACAGCCGCCCTCGCAGGATTTCTCTTCCCAACGGAGCACCGATTAGGTAGTGCCCTCCTTCATGACGCGCACTTCGTCACAGCTACTCTAATGGGGTACGCACCGATTTGATGACATCCTTCTAGACGCTCGCTCCATCAAAACGAACCTCACAGTAAGCATCTTTCCAGTCCACGGTCAAGCGTTACCATCACGCTTTTTGTTGTTCAATACACCGTTTACCTTCCATCTCTCTAGCACCCGTTTACCCATCGAGACGTGCACCGATTAGGAATTGCCGTCCAATTTTACGCACAATCCGTCACAGCCACCCTCGCGGGGTTTCTCACATGTCGAGACGTGAACCGATTAGGAAGCACCCTACAACGTAACGTTCTCCCCGTCACAGTCACTCTCTCAGGATTTCTCTTCCCAGTGGAGCGCAGATTGAGTAGTGTCCTCCAACATAACGCGAACCCGATCACAGCTACACTCGTGGGGTATGCACTGGTTTGATGATGTCGTCCTCCTAGATGATCGCTACTTGGAAACGTTTGCAATGTTCCTCCATTCATACCACGATCAGGCCTTTCTAGGCAGGCATTTTGCTGTTCCCCGCGGCAGTATCTGTTGTCCCGTCAAGACGTGTACCGATTTGGAAGCTCTCCAAAGTAACGCGTGCCCCGTCACAGCCACCCTCGCAGAATTATTTTCCCCCAGCGGAGCGCCGATTTGGTGGAGCCCTTCAAAATAACGCACACCCCGTCACTGCTACTCTCGTGGGATACCATCCGTTCAAGCAATTATCGCAGATATTCTCCTAAATCAATCAGGCGTTATCAGCACGTTTGTCGACCCTCCACTTTCACTGTAGCTCGGACATGATGTGTACGATTGCACTGTTCACTCGTTCGTCACTGCACATTTCCTCCACGATATTCCCAACATGAAGGGCAGGCAGCCGCTCGTGCCTTGCGATGAATCTGGGACACACAAATGTTCCGGCGTTTTCTCCATATCGCCACACGCCGGACAGAGTGGCGACCTTGCGTGTCCGAATCGATGAAGGTATTGCCTGCCATGTCCAGACAGGAACTGCGTCAGGTTAAAATTCACTTCTCCGTGCTTCCTGTTCTGCCAGGTCGATAGTACCGGTATGAACCCATACGTCCACCTACCCTGTTCCCCCATGTCCCATTCTTGCTGTCACTTCGATAGTTTATAGCCGTCTATAGCACTCGAGGTCTTCCGTCAAGGTGATGCTCCGTACCGCAGTATTGGTGAACATACAGTAACTAGAAGACGCCTTTTGATATTGCAGGGTCCGGCTTTGTTCGGCATTATCCTTGCTATAGCACTACCGTTTTGTTATGAGCAATTCGCAGTTTCGCTGCTTGCATCCAGTTCTTTACTACGATGATAGACTCGGTTGCTAGCATTTTCACCTCTTCAGGCGTTTCGCCTGTCACTGTTAGTGCGACGTCGTCGACAATGTCAGCACTCCGTTGTACATAACGATCCAGAGTGTTGGACCCAGAATAAAGCCTCGTAGAATAGGACACGGTTCTAGAAATAGCTTCCTAGGCTTCTGCACAGGTACCCAGAAACCTTCATACAGTGCATAGATTCGGCGATGACGTTCGATTCAGCGCTATTAAACGCATTCCTCACGTCGGTCGTTACCACCACACAGTATCTGTCACCTCTCCGTTTTTGTTTTAACGACTTCTCCGCTTTTCCGATCATCGTCCAGATGGCATCAACTATGAACCTGCTTTTCCGGAAACCGAACTGCATTTTTGGCAGACCATGGTCACTCTCCGTACATTTCGTCAGTCGGTTGAAGATAATACTCTCCAAGAGTTTTCCAAGCATATCCAGCAGGCATATAGACCTGTATGATGTTGGTACTCCCGGGGGCTTTCCTGGTTTGGCAGCAACACTAACTTTTGTATCTTTCATTGTTTAGGAAAGTAACCATCGTCCAGACATTTATGTAGCACTGTCCTGAAAATTTCGGGAACGCCTGCAGATCACATTGGGGATTCTGTCGGGGCTGGGTGCTTTCTTCATCTGTAGTCTTTTTGGCACTGCTAACAATCACTGGACCTCTGATCATCGCAATAACGACGCGATATGCATCGCCCCATGGATTGGCAAGTACTCCGTTCCTCTCTATCAGAGCTGTTTCGTGCTCTCTAGACGCGTCTTCTGGCTCGAAGACAGCTAGCGCGAAGGTTGTGGAGAAATTCGTTCCACCAGTAAGCTGGGCGTCGATTAATCTTCGGTTCGATTTTACGAGGCATGGTAGTGTCACATGCTCTACTGGTCCTGTATTTTTTTCCACGTTCCGGTCAGAAGTTCTTCTATCCGGATGAAGTGCTTCCACGAAAAAGTTCTTGTCGAATGCATTCGTCTTTCACTTTCACTCGCAATTTGTCCTCCGTACTATCACGTGATTCTGTTGACCAATTTTATAACGGATTGCCTGAGGATCACTTTACGTATACGATTCGCACACTTTCCACTCCGTACTCACCACTAACGACGGACTGCAAAAGGTGACGTCGATGATAGATTCAAGGCCAACTTTCAGGAAAATTCTGGTGATATTTTCGTTCTCTAACGTCACGTCCAATTTTGCGAGAGCTTCCAGTAGACAGTACCCTCTTACGTTGGTACATCTACTTCCCCACTCCATCGCCCAAGCGTTGAAGTCGCCTCCAATGTCGATCGGTTTCCTATCGATTGATTCTGCAGTCATTGTGTCTAGCATCTGGTGGAACTGCTCGATTGTCCATCTCGGGTGTGCATAGCAAGTACACATTAAAATTCCATAAATTTTAGCGATTACGAAACCTTCATAAAAGCCTTCAACCACTTCCTGGATAGGATATCTGCCCATCACCTGTACTGCAGCCATCTCTGATCTGTCCGTCACCAAGTTACCTTTATCGCGAGTACTCGATACGACTCAGTAATGACTGCAACATCGCATTTTGTTTCTATTGTTGACTGCCACAACAGTTACTGAGCTGTGTTGCGATGGTTGGGGATGATCTCAATTACCTCCATTACTGCGAATCTATAACCACCTTCTTGTACGAGGGAAATTTAAAGACTTCTGTCGCATGGTCGTTTCCTTCCTCTATCTTGCAGAGCATGCATCGCAACGTGACCTTTCTCGCCGCATTTCCTGCATAGTTCAGATCTGATAAGGCCTTTGCAGTTCTGTGTCTGGTGACCGAAACCCATTCACTGGAAGCATGTTATTGGATTTTATTTTATTGGCTGCGTCAATCGAAAGCCGTATCAATGCCGCCATACGCCTTCCTCATTGTGATCGTCACATCTTACGCTTATACAATTGTGTTCGTAATTTTCACCTAAGCTCCTCGTTTGTACAGATTTCGCCCAGATACATGCACTCGTCCACTGATTCCTGGAATAGAGTTCTCGCCTCTTCGCCGAGCGACTTCATCAGTTTCATGGAAGCTGAACTTTTGGCCGTCAGATCTTCTTTTAACTCGAAATAGCATCTATCCTTTCTTGGTGCGCCTGGCTTTCACCTAATTCTCTCCCAGTGCCTCCAATTCCGGATCAGTTTTAACTTTCCGAAGAAATGATGCATTTGTTACTCCTGTCTTCATCTCGACATCAGGGCGTAACCATTACTACGCTCGCGTCGGAGCCGAGGTGTTTTGACGTAAGACTACGTCTTCGATTTCTATATAGGGGGGTCACTCTACGTAAAATGGAACGTTTATTAAGAGTTTTCAAACGCATATTACGCAGAATCATTCTTACAATATATGCAATAATATACATCATTAGTCGGCAAAATTAATCAGCATTTTTTTCGCCTGAGACATCAACAGTGGAAAAAATAAAACAAGTAAGCAATTTAACAAATAAAAAATATATGTTTTGCGAGCGGAAGCGACGTTAAACCATGTATTATGCATTCTTTCTTTCAACTCCGTTCGTATGAAAGTTGTAAGGAACACAACATTGTTTGCAATAGTTTGCGTTCTATGTAGAAGTAATCAGATGCAAGATTTCATGCATCACTCAAATTTCTTGCAAGATTTCATTAAAACAACTAGGAAAGTCTTACGCATAAAATGATCGTTCCTTGATTGGGCCGGAAAATCAATACAATTATCGAACTTTACTACGGCAACATGGGCAATTGTACAGCGAAAAATGATATGAATACTAGAAGAATGGCAGCGATTATTTATTGAGATGCGAGGATTTATTGAGATCGGCATTATCATATTAGTTAATAATCTTCATGACTCATATTCATAATTCTCAATGACTCAATTCCTTTTATGGTAGATTGAGCAGTAGAACCAATACGACTTGATTGTGATAGCCTGCAAACGAACACTATTTCACCGAAAAAGCTCCGATGCCTTAGAATAAGACGAATAATAAGAATAAGACAATGAAAAAAAAATCACAGTACCATAGCTATCCATTGAAAATAAAGCACCTTGAAGATTTCGTTTGTATTTTACCTCAAAATATCACGAAATCGTAAGCATTTTCAACTTGTTTTTTGTTTTTTCCCCATAAACTTCATATTCAATGTAATCCACGACGATATAATTTTTTTTGTTTACCGATTCACATATACATTTCCAGTTAGACAGTTCCTGGCAGAAGTTTATTTTTTTTTTTGTTCGTTACAAACCGTTTGACGGGTATGAGTACATATAATAAACGGTCCTTTCCAGGGCTACTATTTGGAGTTTCAAAGGAGTTAAACAAACGGATTTCTGAACAATGAAGAGATTTATTTTAAAAAAAAACAAATGTTCTGCACAATCACAGTCCCACGTCAATCTCTCGTCCGTGCCCCTAGGCTCAGACCCCATCTACTTTTTTCTTCTTTGCACCAACTGTGGGTTGCTCCCCTCGTGGAGAAAACCGTTGCGTACCCTTGTGTTTCTCAACCCTTATTCGATGGTTGGGAGCCCCTTGTGGATCCGCTCCGTGCTGTGAAAAGCCTTTCGGAAATGCTTCGGGAAATTTCTTCGGATACTTCGTATTTATGTCGGAGCGGTGCGGTGGAACCACATGGTGTTTGAAATTTATTTACATCATAGTTACAGAATTCACTGAATGTTCTCTATTCACACTTATTTACATGGTGCGCATGCGAATGCGCCATTATTCTTCTGTTGGTGAGTTGATTCCACTGCTGTTGGAACTCTGCTGCTGATGTTGTTATTATCGCTACTCTTGCGAAGCGAATGCGGATGTTGCTACTCGTTGCCGTACAGCTACTCTTGCTGCTGCTGTCGCTACAGATTGCTACTCTTGCTGCTTCTTGTCTTCACCACGGTTGAAATGTGCATCAACCTTATCTCTGGCCTCAAGGAGTGCATTTTTAGCAACCTGGCTAATGATTATTATTGACAGGGATCGCTGTGGCCGTTCGGTTGAGCACTTTTATCGTCAAATCTAACTCATTTTCGGGGCAACCACACCGAACTCACATGTCATTTCAGGAAGGTGTCACCCTTCCATACTCATGGAGCAGGAGAGCTGTACTGTCGGCCATTAGTGTCGAATCTAATTCGTTTCCGTATCATGTCCGTTTTGTATCTATATAATAACTATTGCGGGTAAACCGCTGTACATGACATCAGCCTCAATGTCACAAAAGAGTTGTAATTGATCTTCTAATTGGCTTTGTAGAGGCGAAAACACTTTAAAGAAGAAGAAGAAGAAGAAGAAGGAAAAAGTGACATTTTTTGCCAGTTGTTGCTCTGCTCTAGTATGGATTGTGCGCATCGGAATCCATGTTCCAAATAGGAAATTAGCAAACGGTTTGACATGCAAGATGCAGTGCAAATATTGACACTAAGAAACCAATTTTCGACATATCGATAATCCTATTATAGTGTATTGTTCACGAGTTGATGCGAGATGATTGAATCAACCCTTATTCATCAATAATTTCTACTGAGGAGTTTATTTTAAAAATCTTTTCATTCTAAAATGGTAAACGAATTTATACGCAAGCGGATTGAACGAATTAACCCTCTATATTTTTTTACTATTAAACAAAAAAACAAAGCTGGGTTAGCGAAATTATGGAATTTTATGTAGATATTTAATCATGAGCCTATAAATATAACATGTATATCAATGTAAATAAAATTATTAAAAGGTCTATTAAAATTATTATTTACTGCACAATTCAATAACTGACTATTGACTTCACTTATCAATTTCAATCCAAAAACTAAATTAAAATTAGTGTAAGCGTAGTTAAACTTCTCGTATGTTTCCTATATTCTAACACCTGCTCGTTCCAGATGGCAAACTTTTTAAAATGGGAACATAGAAAAAGTAACCGGATATCGAAACATAATACTTATATAATCTGGAATCTTTCGTTCCACTCATTTTCTTTATCTAAACGCTACCTAGATTTATTGCATGTGGCATGCACTTAATTGTATCTTTGGATTGTTTTTTTAAATTTATTAACCTTCAAGTGTTTGTAGTACAGTTTTTAACAAATGCAATCTTGAAATTTTTCTAAAAACTACATTTCACATAGGAATGGAACGACTACAATTTAAGGTGGAATGATTCAGAGTACGGGGGAGTGAGAGATCTGAGGATAACCCCTAATAAATTGTGGAAGCCCGATGTGCTAATGTACAACAGGTAAATTTTGTTTTACACTATAAACCTTAACTAGGAAACAGTACTCATCTAAGATATACAAATTTGAAAGAACGACATCAGTCTTCGAGTGCATTTCCCGTAAAGTTTTCAACGGGATTACTATAACAAAGCTCTCCACTCTTTTTCTGAACCAAGCATCTTTCATCATTCTCTTTCCACTAGATCCGCAAGCTTATTGTCACCGACATACTAGGTATATCAAACGATATCCTCGTACATCTTCGTTATTTTTGGATACTCATTCAAGCAAATACTTATAAAGGGGGACCCTGGTCTGGAATGTCGATTTTTTTTTACATGTTATGTAAAAAAAATGTTATGTAGTATTGCTGTACAATTTTTTCAACGCGTTTTTCTTAAACCATGTTTTTTGAGCTGGTGGAATTGATATCTTAGAATATCTACTCAACCGATTTGCCAGATTTTTTATCAGCATGTAAAAATGAATCATCTGAAGCGTTACGTAGCCGTTTTTTTATGTTTCATTGTTTCAATTTTTTATGAGCAGCGATTTTTCACGAAAAATAATTTATTTAAACGAAAATGACCGCCATATTGTATATAACCCTATGAAACGCTTTAGGTGTTGTCCTAAAGTTTCGAAATATTCATTGGAATTCGTTCCGAAACACCCCGTTGCCTCAGAACCACCAGTACTATACCGATTTTCAGATAGCATCTACGCATTCAGCTGTCAACAGTGTAATAATCATTACTCTTGCACTCAAAAATGGAAACTACAACTTTTAATATATCTTAAACAATAACCAAAACACTTTACACTTCACTTTATTCCTAAGATCCGAAAAAATTAACGAAAAATTCATTATTTTTCGACCATGTAAGGCTTACCTAACCTCTTCACGCTTCAGTACCTCTTACACTAGAGTTATACCCCTGCTTGATCGAATATCTACTGGAATTGATACAAGTAGTGGCACCTCGTGTTTTCGACCAATCATTCAAGCTCATTCCCCTCTAGTGTAAAACATGGCATCGCCAACGTCTCTCGCATAGCTTTCTTAATCCACTATAGCTAGAGACCGATGTTGGTTTGGTTTTATGTTCAATAGTCATGTAAGGCTGTGCTGCATACCACCAGACGCAGGAAGAAATAACAATTCAGGCAGATTGCTTCCTTTCACTGGATTCAATACCACTGCTAGGTGATGGCCGCCGATGCAGATTAGGGTTGCTGCATGTATTGGGTACTGTTTTTTTTAGAGATGACGGCTCTCACCCACTTAAACCAAGTCCTCTACTCGTTGTCTCATTCCCCCTGGGACAACATCTAGGCGACTACTTCAGGGGGTGCTCATGCACTTCACGAGTCTTCAACGCTGACTAACGTTGATCCGTCCCTTTCTCTCTATATTCATTACTCACCATTCGTTGTTCTCCACTGCGCTTGTGTCCATTTCGCAGGTGTCCATTTACCCGTCGAGACTTGAACAGATTAGGAATTGCCCTCCAACTTGACGCGCAACCCGCAACCCAACCTCGCGGGTGGCTTCTAGTGATATCTTCCCCCCAACGCACTGATTAGGTAGTGCCCTCCAACCTGACGTGCACTCCGTCACAGCTACGCTCGTGGGGTACCATCCGTTAGAGTAGTCCTCGCAGATTCATCTTGAATAGTCAGGCGTTGTCAGAACGCTGGTCGGTCCTCCACTTCCGCTGTAGTGATTGCACTGTTCCAGCGTTTCAGGTGCCCTCGTTACGACGTATTTCCTCCACAATATTCCCAGCATGAATGACGGGCAGCATCTCGCGTCTTGCGGTGAATCTGTGACACACGAATACGACGTGTTTCCTCCATATCCCCGCACTCCGGACAGAGTGGCGACCTTGCGTGCCCGAACTGATGAAGATATCGCCTGAAGCAACCATGTTCAGACAGGAACTGTGTCTGGGGAAAATTCACACCTCCGTGCTTCCTGTTCAGCCAGGTCGCTAGTACCGGTATGAGCCCATACGTCTACCTGCCTTTCTCCGCCGTGTCCCATTCCTGTTGCCACATTCCTGTTGCCACTAGTTATTCTGCTCTCGCTGTATTTCGGATACCGCTGGTTCCCTTACGTCTGTAACACTCGATGTCTTCCGCCAGGGTGATGCCAATCGGGATTATGCCGGCGATAACGTACGATATGTACGCGCTCACAACTCGCATCGCCATGAGCCAAAATGTCCGGTTCAGTTTTCTGCGATTCCGATGGGTTTCGAGAGCCGCAGACCAGGCTGGCGCAGTATTGACGAGGATACAGTAGCTAGAAGATGCCTTTTGCTACTGCAGGGTCCAGCTTGTTCGGCATTATCCTCGCTATCGCACTGCTTGACTTTTCTGCTTTCTCGCAGGTGTAGTCGACGTGGTCGTTTGAATTCAGCCGGTCGTCGATCAGAACTCCCAAGTACTTCAACATACCCTTCGATGTTATTGCGTGTTCACCGACTGTGATTTCCACCCATTGCATGGTTTTACAATTACTCACCAACGAACGAACTCCTCACGTTAATCGTTACTACTACGCACTATCGGTCAACCCTCCACTTTTGTTTGGACGACTCCTAAGCTTGGGTACTGGGTGTATTATAGTACAATGTTGTACATTAAGGCGCAGGATGAATTATTGAAATAAAAGAAGCCACCTGTTCAAGACGCTTATTTGTTTTTGAAATCTCTCATTTCTACCATTCTGCACCTTTATTGCTACTGCATCATTTGCTACAACGTATCTCCACCTAATCTTGAGTTGATCTATACCCCTAGCAGGTTCTTTAGATTTAGATGAAGATCTAAGCATTATTCTCTATTCGTCATACGGTTGTACATAGACCTAAACACGTGATAATATGTTTGACTTAGGTCGGGCAGGTACCTTGCGGGGATGCATCATCGTGCAACAAAGATATCGGTTTCCTAGCAGCTGAGACATGGGATATGCCCAACTTCTTGGCCACTATGCTAAACTAATATTGATTCGGTTCCGATCGACTGTCTCGCATGTATTCAACAGCTCCAAGTGGATCACGCCATGACGATTACAAAATACACGTAGCATGAAGGCAATTGCGGAATTTTTGTGGAATAGATTCCGAAAAATAAATAATAGTTTGTTTCTGGTCAAAGTAGGCCGCAGATGTGTGATCGGCCCTTCGATTTGTGCTTGCGTCTCGACCATTACCTTATCTTTTCACCTTGCCATGGGTGCTGAATTATCACCACCATAATCAACGGTTCCAGTTGAGACAATGAGAGGATACGCTTCCATTGTGCCTTGTAATTTGAACTTAGTGCTACCTGAGAGGTTGCCAGTTGCTTAATGGGCACCTACCCCATCGTCGAGGGTGGTAAATCGACGTTGTTCACGGTTTAGTCCTCTTCAACGTAGTCTTGGTCTCCTGCGCACTATTCAGGTGTTCATCGTAGTGCTGCCTCCACTTATTCATCACCTCGCGTTCGTCCGTCGAGATGCCTACTTCTTTGTACCTGCACATTTCAGCCCACGGCACCAAGCTTTTGTGCGAGACGTTTAGTTATCTTCGTCAAGATTGCGACTATTATCGTCTGGACGTCCGCTGCATGATTCGTCAACAAATAAGTCACTCCTAGGAAGGCAATCAATATATCGTATTATCTATCGATTCACAGTAGACCTATCAACAGTTACAATTAACTGCCTGTAAACGACAATGAATTTCACTGCAGTTAAAAATTATTTAACTGCGTGTTGTTAATTTGCTTTGACATAGCACCAGGAAACGACGCCATACTTCCACTAATCAAAACAAACTGAATAAAAGCAACGACTTCAAACATGCATGTAGATGCGCTTATGAAGTTCGTCTTCTACAAACATGTGTACATTACATATCAGATTACCATCGTATACTTATGAAAAACACTAAAACAATGGATACAAAAAAAAATCATATACAAAAACTATCACTTCCTCAATTAGTTTTCTGATCTTGATTTGTATATACTATTATCAGTGCGGATGAAGGATTCGATGGTACGTATCATACAAACATCGTAGTAAAGAACAACGGAAGTTGTTTATATGTACCTCCCGGTATCTTCAAAAGTACGTGTAAGATAGATATCACATGGTTCCCATTCGATGATCAACATTGCGAAATGAAATTTGGCAGCTGGACATACGATGGAAATCAGGTATTCAGAGATATAATTTCTATATGTAACATTTTTATGATTTTTTTATTCTTTTAGCTCGACTTAGTGCTGAATTCTGAAGACGGAGGAGATCTGTCTGATTTTATCACCAATGGTGAATGGTATTTAATAGGTAACGTATACAACACCACCTCCTCAAATGTTCCTTTTTCTTTGCTTTATCGTCAATAAACCAAAATTTGAATGAAGTAAGTGGCTCTATAGTTAGCGTTACACATACTATGATGCGAACTTCAATAAGTATATGCTTTTGACTTTTTGAGCCGAAGGAAGTGCTTTTGACTTGCGCTTGTACACATCTATTCCCGAGTTTGACGCTTAACGGTGGTGTCGACTGGGGGTTATGGAGGTGCAGATCATCCCTGGATGCACGATTTGGGGGATGCTGAATCACCCCTACATTAATAAATATTCCACTTTTCGGTATACGCCATATACAGATAGCGAAAAGAGAGGAAGTGTCACCAGACACTTCCGCATCGGCCATGGCCTTTTCCAAGGCAAAATGGCCATTTCCAAGGCTAAAGGTGAATGAATTTTCGAGTTTCAAGCCTCATTAACAAAAAGAAACGAAAAGGAAAGGTACAATATTTGTATACCACTGCGAATCAGTTAATAAGTGCGAGAATGGCATTGGATTGCTTTGAAAACGAACTATTTTCTTCCAAATAGTATCGCCCAGTTACCAAAATGTTTTAAACAAGTTGTAGAAAGTGATGGAAACACTTTCTGTGAAAAATTTAGGACCGTTTTCTTAGCTTTTCCCGAGCGGAAACCGTGTTAAGATTTTTATATTGGTTATATATGTACAAATTCAATAACAAATTTGTATATATTCTATAGTTTCCCAGTAACTCCACGTAACTTCACGTTCTATAAATTACACTAATTGTATTTTTATTTCTGTATCCATAGGAATGCCTGGCAAGAAAAACACAATAACATATCAGTGCTGTCCCGAACCATATGTTGATATCACATTCACAATACAGATCCGACGAAGAACGTTATACTACTTTTTTAATCTTATTGTACCGTGTGTCTTAATTTCATCGATGGCTTTATTAGGTTTCACACTACCACCAGATTCTGGCGAGAAGCTCACACTAGGTAATTAAATCTCTTTTTCTGTGATCGATTTTGTAATTGTAACTGAACTAATCATATAATGGTAACACGAGTATACATGTTTCAACATCATGCAGAAATTCAAAATTTTCTGCAGATATAAATAACGAATATCCTTGACAGTATATAACATATATCATCATTGATCCTATATTATTACAGTTATTATTTAGAAGAAATGATAGGTTGAAAATCCAAATCATTGAAACATATCGAATTCAAGGTAATCAGTGCTATTCACAGGAAGGCAAAAGTCGGAAAATGATTTGAAATTTTGCACGTACGAAAAATGGAAGTAGGGGAAGTAGGGGAAGTAGGGGCATAGTGGTCACCCTAAGGAATATGCCCATTTCCGGCGCCCATATACCGCTTCAATTCCCGTGTCTCGAAAAATATTAAAGTTCAACTCATTGTTGTTCAAGGTAGCAAACGTCTTGTATTATAAAAATTCAAAATAGTACATTATTCATCATTAGAAAAAAAGGTGAAAAAGCGAACATTATTTTTGCTCGAAGGTAAAGTGGTCACCTAGTGGGGGCAAAGTGGTCACTCGCACATATCAAGCTAAATTGGATAGATATAAAGGGTGTGTCACATCAAATTGCATCACGGAAAAAACGCTGTAGAAATTCGCCCAGTAGACCGATCCTTTTGAAAATTTTAGACAGTAAAATAAAAACTATTAAACAACTTTTGGCATTTTCTTTTTATTCACACTTCGAGCCCAAGCCCGTATGCTCGCACCCTCCTCTTTACCCCGTCCAAAAGGTTCTGTACAACGTCAGGTTGTAGTTTTTTTTTAACAGAAATCCATTTTCTCTTGAAGTCCGCCTCCGATTTGACAACTTTTGGGTTCTTCCGGAGGGCCTGCTTCATAATCGCCCAATATTTCTCTATTGGGCGAAGCTACGACGCGTTGGGCGGGTTCATTTCCTTTGGCACGAAGGTGACCCCGTTGGCTTCGCACCACTCCAACACATCCTTTGAATAGTGGCACGAAGCGAGATCCGGCCAGAAGATGATCGGGCCCTCGTGCTGTTTCAATAGTGGTAGTAAGCGCTTCTGTAGGCACTCCTTAAGGTAAACCTGCCCGTTTACCGTGCCGGTCATCACGAAGGGGGCGCTCCGCTTTCCGCAAGAACAGATCGCTTGCCACACCATGTACTTTTTGGCAAACTTGGATAGTTTCTGCTTGCGAATCTCCTCCGGAGCGTTGAATTTGTCCTCTGCGGAGAAGAACAACAGGCCCGGCAGCTGACGAAAGTCCGCTTTGACGTAGGTTTCGTCGTCCATTACCAGGCAATGCGGCTTCGTCAGCATTTCGGTGTACAGCTTCCGGGCTCGCGTCTTCCCCACCATGTTTTGCCTTTCGTCGCGGTTAGGAGCCTTCTGAACCTTGTATGTACGCAGGCCCTCACGCTGCTTGGTCCGCTGGACGAATGAACTTGACAAATTCAGCTTATTGGCGACATCCCGGACCGAACTTCTCGGATCACGTCTAAACTGCTTAACTACGCGCTTGTGATCTTTTTCACTGACGGAGCATCCATTTTTGCCGTTCTTCACCTTCCGGTCGATGGTTAGGTTCTCGAAGTATCGTTTTAGTACTCTGCTGACCGTGGATTGGACGATTCCCAGCATCTTACCGATGTCCCGATGTGACAACTCCGGATTCTCGAAATGAGTGCACAGGATTAATTCACGACGCTCTTTTTCGTTCGACGACATTTTTCCAAATTTACGAAAAATTGACAGTGAAGCATGGCCAACGTGATCTATACACTCTTATCTGATTATAAGCGAAAGCTGAAGATATAATTCCTAAAAATTAAATTTCTACAGCGTTTTTTCCGTGATGCAATTTGATGTGACACACCCTTTATGCGTTTTTTTCGCCCAAATTTGTCCAAATCATATTTGATATAGAAGGCACATGTATGAAATAAGCTTAGCCTATTCACCTAGAGTCTCAATTAAAATTTTCTCATGCAAACAAAAATGTAGTAAGAAACACATTGTGTTCCGCATAATGAGGCTTGGTTTAGTTGGAGTGGCATATTTATCCAGGGTAAAAACCACATAATGATCCTCTTCAAGAGCAGAATGTGATGCGCTATATCACCTTTAGTAAACAGAACATTGTAAGTTGTTATTCACCTATGACCACTTTGCCCCCAAACATCAAAACAATTTCTAAGCTAATTAATCGCTGAGATTAAACAAAATATCTATTCACCTCACATAGAATATGTAAACAGTCTTCCAAACTGATGATTTGTACAATATATCAGATTGAATAAACTAAATTTCACGAGAAATTCCTTAGATACCATGCGCACAGAACTACGACCTAATGGCTATCGAAAGAGAAATTTCTGTTTTTATTTATATGTTGACATGCGACAGCTCTACTGAAGTACAGGGTGCCTCAAAAGTCATGAAATTCTTCAAACATAAGGTTACTATCAATACGGCATTTATAGTAAATAGTAAATAGTAAAAACTATCAAACAAGAAGGTGACCACTTTGCCCCCCATGACCAATTTGCCCCCACTACCCCTACAGAATATGGATAACATTTTAGAAACCACTCTACGACCAACAATACGCTTGTATATGTCCAATATGACCTATTATTTCCTATTCACAGATCGTATATTTTCAGGTAAAGTACTTGCAGTAGTAGAGCACACTACAGGAATTATTTTGAGAACACAGATTTGATCTGTGTGATCATATGATTGACAGTTCGGCTCCTGCTGTGAGCAAACATTCTCCGTTCCGATTTTGCCGTACTGTTTACACGTACCACTTTACTGCTGCTCTTATATTTTCATATATCTATATTATTATTACACCTCTTTCTAAGCCTTCAGCTTATTAAATATCAAATACTTCCAATTGTGTAATTCGAATCTGCAAAGTATTTCACATTAAACAAAATTAATAAAAGCGATTTGCCTACTGTGATTACTATGAGGTTCTCCAAATCGAAGTTTCATCAACTCACAAACTTGTCCAGAGGCCAGTTTTCAGCATGTTTATCGTTTGGTTTTGTTATTAGTCAGTGATTTACGGAGAAGCAGTGAAGAGAGAGCTGCATTATGCTGAAGTAATTGGAATGGTTGTACATCAAACAAGACATTCTCTTCGCATTGTTTTACACAAACCACTTAGACTTTTTAGATATTGTATCCTATCGACCCACGATCTATATTCAGCTAGATATCCTATAAAAGTTGAAGAGCATATTATGCAGGATTCTCATATACATATGAGTAGGTGATATGCGTAAATATTCCAGAAATAATTTTTCGAAGCAAAAATGGCAATAATTTTTTTTTGTTTCAATGGAACAGCGATGTATTGCGATAACTGACGATCAAGTTCGTGATGTCTTTTAAACCCGGCGTACCGACTCATATTACAAATGTAAACATATATGTCATACATATAAATATATAATTCTTACAAATGTCAGAACATTTGTTTCTTCCGACAAGCTTTATGTATGATTAAGAAAAAGCTTAAAGTAGCGTAACAGCTATTTGAGAAAATAGTACAACATATAACATAGTTTTAATGTAATGTTGCATTGCAAATAAATACCCATCAGGTTTTGACCCTCAAACCAACACAAGTGATCTGCTCCGCAAGTAGGCGACTCGATGAACTATGGAATATGCTGCGCGGATAGATACAATTGTCACATAGCCATCACGCATTTCTTCACACTCTATTTCAAGAGTCGTATCGGGTGACGTGAGCGACTCAATTTATAGTAATCGACGGAATGAACTGCATGTGCTCATCTGTGGTTTCATTTACTGGTTGTCAAAACAAATCAGAGATATATCTGCAAATTTCAACTTTTGTCATAAACTTTTGTTCCTGCTGTAGATTTTTCAAAATAGTGACAAAAAATAAAAAAAGCTGGTATGTTTAGAAGACATTAGCACACATTTACATATATTTCAGATTATAGCAGACGCAGACGTATAGATGTCTGATTTTCCTTGGCCTTGATTTGCAGCAATCTGGTTGGTATAACAAGTGTTCAATAAAAAATGAGAATTTCTTCAGTGATATAGTGAAAAAAAATTTAAAAAAAATTCAAGCAATTCAGTATTCTTTATTAAAAACATAACGATTGTTCTTCAAAAAAAAGTCAGTGAATATTGGCAAAGGGGCTGTGCTCAGCCGTACGGTGCAACTTGGTGGAGGTGCTCTCACGAGAGCGCTGGACGGCACTGACATCCATCTTCCGGTACTGGTGGTCATTGCCGGGAATGTGGGATTTTGACAGTGGAAAATAACTCTCGTCGTCCAGCACGAACGACGTCCCGAGATAATTCTTCGTCAACCACCGGCACTGAGATTTCACGGTCGCTATCTATTCGTCCGTGTACTCTGGGGACCTAGTCTTCTTCCAACAGACGATGCCCTCCTGCTGAGGTTTCTGCAGATGTAGGAATGGGAGTTGCGAAATTTTTGGCCGGCGTGTCGCAAAATCGTACCGTCCTTGTTGTCGAACAGCTTTTTCAGAGGTTTCCTTCTTCTTTTTCGTTATGAATTTCGTCTGAATGCCACTACCGGTCTTCCGCTCGACGTTTCGGAATACCAGGATCTAGTAAACAGTGCTCACCGGCCCAATTTCATTCCGAAAGTGGTCTACAGTAAACTTTTTTCCTTGACTTTCACGCATTTCTAAGAACCGTATAGCGCGCTCGTGGAGTGCTTGTTGTTTCGACGCCATCTTTGATAGAACTGACAGCACCCGAGCGAAAAAAAATGAGCAACCTGTTTCTAGGGAGCCCAAAGAACTATTCGCTCTGTGAGAAAAAAAATTACGCTCTTTACTAATATTATATATATATATATATATATATATATATATATAATATTTAATAACATTTCACAGAAAGGTATTGAAATCATTCTCATTTTTTGTTGAACATCTGTTATTTAGTTTGCTCAACAATCATATTGAGATAGTTGTCTGTATTCTGTAGAGTTTTACGCTTTCGATTGTTTGTTTTGGCCGTAGATGCTGCTGCTTTTTTCTTGAATCCTATGCTTATGAAGCCTTCTACAAAACTGCTTCGATGCTGTCAAACAGCCTTGCGACAGTTATCTGGAATTTTTGCCATGACCGATAAAAAGATGGAGATCAACATGTTCTTCAGCTTTTTTGTGGTCTTGGCGGTCAGCTGTTTCTCCATTTAAGCCACGAAATTATTGAAGAAGATACTCCATTTAAAGGGGGTAGTACACTATGAACATCATAAAAGGTATGTGATGTTCGCGTTTTTTTTTCAACGAGAAAATGATTTAGTTCTGTTAGGTCTATATTACTTAACAAACAAAAAATATATTGGCGTCAATTGGACTGTCCCCTGAATAGCCGAAACCGGTTTGGTGAACCCTTGCAGCCTTGTAAACAAACCTTGTGAACTGGTTATACCAATATTTTTTTACGTTATCTTGGATATATTTCCTGTCAGCGCTAGTAGTTTTTTTTTTCAAAATATTGATTTTTGACAAAATGGCGGCATTTTTTGTAAAAACATTGCGTTTTTGCCTCAAAAATCGAGAACAAATTTTTTTTTTTTAAATCAAAAAAGCCATATGAAAAACTATTTCGTCAAAATCGGATGGACCATCCCGGAAGTAGAACTCCCACCAATTTGCAAAACTTAGTTTCGAGACAAACGGGTTTTAAATTTTGGATCTCGATCGGACAGAAACATCGGACAAACCTGGGACAAAAACCACAGTCAAGTAGACATACCAGAGAACAATTTAAGTTATTTATTTCGATTTTAATTTTTAAGGCCTGCCCGAAAAAAATCTCTCGGTTTCTATCTAGGGACGTTGGGAGAGTTGGCGGTTTTCGGTGCAACTTTTACTTCCAGTCGATTCATTTCCTCCAAATATCTCTTGCCAAAATGGGCCGAGATCAGGTCCGGCCAAAAAACCGATGTGGTCCTTCGTGTGATACGTCTTGATGAAAGCGGCATTTTCCGGCAGGCACTTCGTACTGTATAACTGGCAAAATGGGCCGAGAACTCTTCGTTCGCTTCAAATACCGGAAAAAACAACAGCGTTCTCGTTGATCCTTAGCCACAGAAGCCGGAAGCTTAGTGTGAGAGATATATTTGACATTATCGCTTACCGCCTTGTTGGCCTTCTAGCATAACGTAGGTGTCGTCATTCATTATAACGAAGTTGTCGCGCTTTGTCAGAAATATGTTTTTCATCAGCTCCTTCAGAGAATCGTGCACGGCCGACATTCGAAATTCGTTTTTTAATGCGCATGTTATTGAGTTAAGAACATTTATTGCACTACATTGCGGATATCAGAAGAAATATGTTTTCTTATTAGCCCAACATTCTTGCTACTTGAATTATGTGTATATTTTGAGAGAAATTGAGAGTTTTATAGACCGATGGATTGAATTCACGATCGTTAGCTTGGTAGGCGGTAAACATAGGACGTTGCTTACCTACCTATAACCTGTGAGAAAGAATATGGGATGTTTCGGGAGAACGTGTTTAGAATTTAATAATTCAAATTCTAGAATCAATTGGGTGGAATCATATTTTCAAGGAATTACCAAAGTAATAGTAAATAGTCCCCAAACTGATAGCTACCGTAACGCAGCGCAGTACGCTCGCAGCATCCAATCCAATATGACGTATTTATTGAACTTAATAGTATACGTTGAATAGTATTACTACATCCACTAACCAAAAATGAACCGGAAATGAACTCGTTTCACAGATGAACCTTTAGATTCCATACGCCAGCTGATTGATTTATGAATTTGAAACATTCTGTAGCTGTTCAAAAGTTTCGATCATCATATTCAACCGTACTGACTCCCCGCGATCATTTCGTTTTTTCATAAAATCCATATGAATCCATATTAGATGATTACTATAAACGAACAATGTCTTTGTTTTTTTTCAATCTATTCTGTTTCACTTTGGGTCAGGGAATATATCATACTTTGATGTATGAAATGTGCTGCTACACAATCTGCGAGTATTTGGATCGAATGTTTATTATTTTTGTTGATCACCAAAAACGTTTGGAAATTGAATGACGATGCGAGTATTGAAATTTCTGCCGTGGTAATTTTACTGAAATCAAGCTGTAAATCAAAAAAGGAAATATTTTGCCGCATATTTTGAATTTTACGAAATAATTTTATAGTTCCTCAATCTACAACTTCTAAACAAACCAATCTGTCGAACCTTTTGGTACTGTCACTGACCTGCAAGATACCCTAAATGTGATAAACTAGTGGATTCGGGACCGGAAATCGGATGGCCCATTGTTGGGTGGCGATAAAGCATACGTGTTGTTATTCTCAATTCTTTTCTATAACGATACCCTACCATACTAATCCACACATTCTTAGTTAACACGCAACTTAAGGGACGGCACTGTGTGCTTCCGGATCATCCACCTTCTATCATCATCGAAATAATCACGTGCACACGAGTTCAAGGCATCTTCGAGAACACATGTTCCTGATAAACGGCGTAGCTCACTTCGACATCATAATCCAAAAATACCGATGGACGCAACATTGGTGGCACTTCAAATCAGTTACCATGTTATTTAGAGCTGCCTTGATTTCACTATTCTGAACGACGAATACCGAATTATCGCTTATTACTAGTAGTTCTTAGTATCATAGGACTCTCACAGAAAAGTTGGAGTTCGAGCAGCGTTGAAGGAAATCGCTCCCATAACAGACTTCAGAGGACTCATTCAAAATCCAAACCCATAAAGAAAAACAAACTTTGTGTTGGGAAACTTAACAAGCTATGAAACTTTGTTAAATCAGCGACATGAATTAGCATTCTGTCCTTCACTACTACTATCCTCCGTTGAGTTTGACATGGATTAATGAAACAAGAATCGGAATGATCAATTCCCGCCGTTTACCTGCATAACAGTCAAACGCGTCGTGCTAAATCTACTGTCGCATTATTATGTATCACCCAGTTTTACCTTAATTGTCTCGACTCCCCGTCGGACGTTCGACCGTTCTTCAGAAAACGGTTCGACATGACGATCTTTTGCACCAGACAAAAGTGCTCGTCAAAAATTCGTCGGATTCTCTTGAAACATTCAGGGAATGAGCTAACACATATGGGTTATGTTCCGGCATAATTACTTTATTCAATTTTCTTTCCATCGCTGAAAGTCCGCACCTTTCCCTTAAGACCCCTTATTATGTTTTATGCAATGGTGGAGCCGATCTTTTTGGTCTCTTTCACCCATTCTTTCTTCAACTCCAGCTCGTTCTTAAACACCTTGGATGATTTTCGAACTTTTACCTTCATTATGGCCCAAAATCTTTCCACCGGACGAATCTCTGGTGAATTTGGGGGGTTGGCGGATTCGGCCAAAACATCACATCCTCGTCCGGATGATATTTTTGGATGAATGAGGCAACTTCCGGCAAGCACTTTCTGGTGTCCTTGTCTCTCCCCGTTCACCGCAAGTCCAGAATGGAAGAAGAGCGGCTTTGACATCCCTTTTTAGTTAATGATTTGCCACAGAAGCAATTTATATGGGAATTCGGTGTAGGGGATGTACTTCACGTCGGAACTTACCTTCTTGGTAAGTCGTTGGCAGTAAGGAGAAAAAAGTGCCCCCAACCAAATCACTAGCTGTATGGCAAATATTGTATAGGATATTAAATAAGAAATTTTGACGATTTTTTTTGACCCCCTATGTGGCTTACATAGGATCTATGGTGAAAAACGTACTTTTTCGTTTATTTTACGCCATCCTCAAAAGCTTCGAGAGAAAAATTTGAAAATAATACTGAATGTACATCTCCCTATGGTGTATCAAAAAAAAATATTTAAAAAAAATTTCATCAAAAATTGAAGTACTAAAAAAAATATTGAAATTTTGATTTTTTTTTTGGGATTTGGATATTTAGTACTACTCGAATTCATATTTAAATGTGTTCCTACGGCTTTTCTAGATATGTGTGATTTTTTCAGGTTTTTTCAGTGTTGCGCGATTCAAAAAAATTTTTTTATATTTCCAAAGGGCCTGGCTGGGTACGGGAGTAAAAAGTGCCTCTGAACCAAATCACCAGCTGTATGGAAAATATTGTATAGGGTACTGAATATGATATTTTGACATAGTACCATATATTTGAGTTCTTATATGGTACAACATAGGATCTATGGTGAAAAATGCACACTTTCGTTTTTTTCACGCCATTCTCAATAGCTTCGAGATAAAAATTAGAAACAAATACTGAATGTGCATCTTACTACGGTGTATCAAGAAAAATTATCAAAAAAAATATTTATCAAAAACTGTAGTACTAAAAAACCATCCAACTTAGAGCTAGAGGTATTGAGGAAAAGTTTTTTTGATCTCGGGACTTTCAGGGTTTGAGCAACCGTCTTCCTTGGTTTCAATGGTTTTCGCATGGTTCCAATGAGCCTGATAGATCCAGCGTCTTGATATACTTCACTCAACCTTTCTCTCACCAATTAGAGATCCTTGTCCTTTGAGCGGCAGACAAGCCAATAATCCATTGTGACAAGGTTTTTAATTTTTTTTTTAATTATCCCTTTGGCTTTCATCTGTTTGAGTCGCCCGCGAGGTCTTTCTCGGTGGATGGCTAAAGTATTATAAAATACGTCATGCATTGGGACAACATTGTCTACATTGAATCTTATTTTTATGCATGGCAATTCCAGGAAAATTGCAAATATTTCACAAGTATTCACTACTTCTCCAACTATCTGTAAACCAATTTTGCTGGCCGTCGCTCTGTTTTGGAATCGCGTACGTTCTTTCCATCGCATTACATTTCGGCCAGTAGCGTTCTAATCGGCCGCGGTTGAGGACAATTTGGAGGGTTAATGTCTTTTCGAGGAACTCATTAATATTTCTTGAAAGTCAGGAGTAGATTTAGCGATTATGTTGACGCAAAAACTGGGCAGAACAAGGTTTGCCCAGTTAGCCCATTTTGGCCGAATTTTTCCATATCAACAGTGGTATATGTAAAGACACAATTTTTTGTGTAAAACTGGAGCTTCGACCGCATTCTGGAATCTTTCTTATCGTACGTTTCATTGTTCATCAAAATATACGGGAACGAATTATCCACAAGGCGGTTGTACTGCTTTCGAGCACACCTTTTAACACTGCTCTTTTGTTTTGGAGACTGTTTGAACACTGCCTACTTTTATATATCATTTCAAAATTTGTATAGTCTTATGAATGACTATCCTACTTCATTCCGATTTGGAAATCAACATTGAATATAGATACCTGCAATTTGTCACTATTAAGTTGAACTTTGGGCTTGAAAAAATGTGTTTGAATTTTCAAAATTTTCAATGTATCTGTAATATTATTGCTCATGCACATAACGCAATGAAAATAAAATTAAAGCGGTTTCATCGGTTCTACAGAACCTAGTGACGTGATTCGATATCTTTTAAAATAAGTTATGTAACAGATTTGTGAACGATTTTCACGTGTCTCTTGATAATTTTAAATTTCGTATTCGTGGAATGCAAAATTCTAAATTATATATACTCATCTCACTCAACTCCAGATTTTCATTTGGTATGTATATCAATCTTCGATATTGACTGGTTTCATTATGGCATGCGGCTTCTTTGAACAGGTTAAGATTGTTAAGTGAAATTACAAAATATATGTTATCAAATTGGATCACTCAAAATATTGAAAGTTAGTTTTAAATAACCATACATTTTCTAATCTTTCAGGCGTGACCATTCTACTATCACTCACTGTATTCCTGAACTTAGTGGCGGAGACATTACCTCAAGTATCTGATGCGATTCCTTTGCTAGGTAGAACATTTACACATTTCTTTACGTTGAGTGAAACTTTGTTGATGCTATTTATATGTGTGTGTGCGTGTTCTTATCACTTACTATGTGTATAGTAAGATTGTGTTTCTTAATTTTGGATGTTGAAAACCTTCTCTGCTACTTTAGTCATAGCTTGGATACTCATAAAGAGTAATTTCATTTGATCTAAAGTCTATTTTGATGCAATAACTTCAACCAAACGTAAATACATGTTTAAGTATAAATTCAGCATGTAAAATGTTTGGATTTTTCAGTAATAATCCCGCACTTATTCAAAATGCGCATAGCAAAAACAATAGTGTTTTGAAATGTTTAGACCGTCATAACTAGTTATTTTATGTTGATTGTACTGTTTCTGCATTTTTGTTTTGATAATAGGTAAAGACAACTTTAATATTTGGTGTCTATAATAGTCAGACACATGCATAAGATATAAACATAAGAAAAAATCATTTAATATCCGATATAAGGTAAAAACTGCGTTCATCCACAATCATTATAAATTCAAAAATACAGGAAATATATTTTCTAACCGTCAGTATTGTTTTTGTTCCATTTTGAATATATCAATGACAAATTTAATTTATTTATCTGTTTGGCGTTTCTTTGCTGATCTACAGTTCAAAATTTAAAAATGATGATCAATTTATTAAAAGATGATGATTACTCTCCTATGTGATTCACGATACATCGAGAAAAATTGATAGAAGCCATTTTCCAAAATTTGCTGTTTGACGAAATATTTATTAGTTTAATAAACTTTAATCGGTTGTATGTTTCTTCTTTCTTCTTTATTTCTACGAGTAGTTCTCCTAATGAAGGTAATGAGATGTACATCAGAACAATGCTATGAAAAATTAACATAGATTTTGTTCCGAGACGCGCAAATTGCTATCAAAAACGTTATTAACATATAATCATTTTTTGTTGGCCAACAGCCTATCGGAAATTGGCTTATTTTTCTTTGAAAAAAATAACGCAAACAATTCTTGTCTGATTTAGATGTGATCTGTTTAATCGAAGTTGAATATTTGACACTTTTTTAAAGATAAAATTTGACCAACGTGTAATGAGGATACTATTCAAATATGTGTCAAAACGGTGACCGGAATAAATCGCCACAGTAAACAACTGCAACAGAAACAACCGCTTAGAAAAAGTGTAGTAGGCTAGAAATATTTGGCGCGGGAAAAACATCATGTGCCTCACATTTCTATTATAAATTTATTCTCTTGTTCTCGTTTTTCGAAATTTATTCTGAGGACAATGTAATGGGGACGAAGTCCCCATTTGGCGAGGATAAGGAATCGAGGCGGCCCATGCCGCCAAGATGACGCAATCCGAGTCCACCGCCGACCCGCCGTCGGAAGCGGCGGTGTCTCGCACGCAAACCTGGGATCCACTGATTGCCCGGTTAGTTTGAAACATAGGATACGATCCTTTAGCAATGTCCGACCGAGCTCTAGCGAGCGTCGGACGGTATACGTCTGCCCGGGGCGTTACGTTTGCCTGGGGCGATACGTTTGCCCGGTTAATTCTTGTTTTGAAATACAATACCGCGCCACAATATTTATAGCCTACTACACATTTTATAAGCGGTGGTTTCTGTTGCAGTCGTTTTCTGTGGCGATTTATTCCGGGAACCGTCAAAACACGACAAGCAAATATATATGTTAAATATTCCAGCCATTTTTTTTCCATGTTTCTACTGTTGATAATTGGAAGGTGATAAGCAAAATAGCGTTTGTACAAAGTTTCAACAAAACTTCATCTGTCAAAAAGAGTTAATTTGATTAAATCAATTAGTAACTAATTTGGTCCCTGGTCAAACAATGTACGTCCACCTTCAAGGTTCATTTCGACATTCTAACATCACCCGTGAGTACTATCAAAGTCTCAAGCTGGTGTGAATCAAGAGTCTAAGAAATATACTACCAGGTGGGCCAATATGTCAAAACCAATCTGCAGTAATGTTAAAAATATAGTATTTTTTGTACAAAAAACACACTACGATTTAGCAGGTTTGTGAATTCTATTCAAAACGACATTTTATGTGCAAACGTTTCGTCTTTCCTATACGCAAAACGTTTATCTTCGAATAAAGATTCCTTCTGTACTGTTTTTATATATTTTATATACCTCCCCTTACTCACTTAGTGACCAAACGATCGCACCATAAACTATAGACTCGTCTTGACTTCACTGATTAGATTGGTAATGACAGCTTAATTGACGGCACAATATTGAATCGCGGATCATAGCCCGGGGTCTAATTCATTCCCAAAATAATATACTCTGGAAAGTGCATCAAAATAACATTTTGAAAAAATATATATATATTAATTTTGTAATTTCAATTTAATTACTTTCTCTGGAAAATCTTTTTCCATACTCATATAACTCTAGTTTTATATAAACAGATTTGGTATTGGCTTCATATATATTCAGTATTTGATATTATGGTGTGGGTTTAAGTATTTGATCTTACATGATTTCGGGATCAGCTTTGGATTTCAACTACAATGCATTTACAGTAAAGTAATGGCGACGTATACAAACGGTAAACAGTAAATTGATTTCATGTTTGCCTTCTATAAAACCAATCATGAAACCGCATATCGTCCAGCTTATATGACTTTAATTTTTTCCACTTTTATGTATTCGCGTTTGTTGAATCAGCACTGCGGATCATCCACTGACGAATAATTGGCGCTCTACAAGTGTTGATAGAAAAATCAAGTTATATGTTCTATGTATATGTAAAGAAAAATAGTAACAAAATAATATAAACTAAATAACCTCCCCGCTGTGATTTCATTCTAGACATGTCCAAGAACTATAAATTTTGCTCCAATTCAACATGTGTTTCGAATGAAATTACAGAGAAAGTAATAATGACAGCAAAGCTTTGGTATAAACAAATATTGTTTATTTCATCTGTTTCTGGAAAGAAGCTGTCGAACACCGCGCTGTTTCACTGGTTATTCATCGTAACTCCCGCGTCTGTATGATCCTTGAACGATAAGGGATACAAAATAATGACACTTATTAACAGCTCACACTTAACTGTCACTTTTTGGAGATACAAAGGTGGAATATGCTCATCAGGTTTGAGTTCTTGCATCAACTGTATCTTTTATGAGTGAAGACACACAAAGTCAAATAAATTAGATTGGTTACAGACACTTAACAATATTCTTAAAAAGTACTCTTTTAACGTCAAAATCAAAATAGCTACACACGTCATTGAATAGTCTGCAGCATCTGTCGAGTGGGCTATTGTAGCCATAGTCAGTACGGTGTCTTCGTATCCATAAAAAGTGAATATTGCGAAGCTGGCGGGCTGGAGCATGGAAATTGATGTCCTGTAGCAGACTACTGCAGTCAGTATAATGACGAATGACGTCAAAAACGAAGAGTCTCTGTAAACAGTCTCGTCGACTCGATGGCGTTTGTAGTCCGATGAGCGCACATTTCTGTTCGTGTGGAGGCGTGAAACGTGGACAGCATGATATGGAGCCCAAATTTGTACTCCATATTCTAAAACACTACGAACCAACGAACAATACAATGTTTTGAGCGCATAAATGTCATCGAATTGCGCGGTGTTGCGGCGTATAAATCCAGACATGGCATTGGCTTTCGCGATCGACATGGATATATGTTCGTTGAATCGTAGTTTGCTGTCCAACATCAGTCCAAGATCGTTTATAGAATCAACTCTTGCAAGCGTCAAATGATCCAACGAGTATTCGAATCTGATCTGCGACTGACCACGGATGGAAGTGATGACCTTGCATTTGGCTGTGTTTATTTGCATGCCGTTCAACTGACACCACGTTATTAACCGAACTTCATCAGCTTGAAATGCACAGCAATCTAGTATCGAGTTGATCATACGGTATAACTTAAGGTCATCAGCGTATAGCAACTCACAGGAGCTTAAGTGTCACTAACATCGTTGATAAATAGAACGAAGATTGAAGGTCCCAAGTGACTGCCTTGCGGAACACCTGATGGTATTTCGAAGATATCAGATTTTGCATCATGAACCTTAACGAAGGCCTTCCTGTATGACAAGTAAGAGTATAGCCAGCGAACAATCCACGGAGGCAGACCGACCAAGGCGATTCAGTTTTGTAACGGCGAGATTGTGAGGTACTTTATCGAAAGCCTTCGAGATGTCTACTTGCTGACGCTTCTCAATGCTGCGGATAACTGTACTAGTTAGTCAATGTAGTTTTGTAACGGCGAGATTGTGAGGTACTTTATCGAAAGCCTTCGAGATGTCTACTTGCTGACGCTTCTCAATGCTGCGGATAACTGTACTGGTGAAGGTCATCAAGTTAGAGGTTGTCGAGCGCTTTTTCATGAATCCGTGATGAGAATCCGATATCATTGACCGAACAGCTGAATACAACTTGTTATGCAAAAGTCTTTCTAGCACCTTGGCCAAACCGCTCAAGATCGGAATGGGCCGATAATTTTCCACATTGTGCATATTACCAGCCTTGAAGATTGGTGTGATTGATGCAAGCTTCCAAACATCCGGGAAAATGCCATGTATGCAGTGTCAGTTCGTTCCATCACTCAGGGAATAAGTGATAGTCGCACCAGGACTTTGCATATCCCCCCACGAAGGTATGACTTCCTTTATGAAGTTCCTTACCTTTTTTGGTTCAGAAGACCAAATCTGCTGTTGTGTATGTAATGATTTACATTCGAACTTATTACTTTTTCTGGCAACGCCGTTAAGTTTTTTAGTAGACTTTATACTATCGCAAAGAATACCATCTTTTGTCGGTATATGACAACCTGAGTTTAGTCCGTTTAATTATTTTGTAATCCGAATAAAAATTATAAATCGTATCCGTCGTTGTCTCTTCTACCTCTAAAATCCCGAAGATATAACATTTTGGTGTCAGAAGTGGGTTTTAGAGGCAAGTTTTTCGGTCGAAAGTAAGATGCGTACGTTTCGATTCAGTGAAAAATACAATGACGGACCCAGAGCTAATGCAATCTCTGACGCAGATGCTAGCGGATGCCTGGAAATCCTCCTTTGCGCATCTGGCGCCCCCGAGTCCCGCCCAAACCACGACTGCGCCAACCGCCAAAACTCCATCGATCCTCGGACACCACTTCTGTAGCGGACTACTTCAATCGCTTTGAGTGGGCTCTTCAATTGAGTAATATCCCCGAAGCACAATACGCTCATTATGCTCGAGTGCATATGGGTGCGGAACTGAACAATGCCGTCAAGTTCCTGGTGGGTCCAAATAATCCGGCAGATGTCCCGTATGATGAGCTCCGGAAGTCGTTAGTCGACCACTTCGACCAAGCTTAGGATAAGTACGTAGAAAGCATCAAATTCCGGGAAATCGTACAGCAAAATAGCGAGTCGATTTCCAGTTTCGTTCTACGGTTCAAACAAGGCGCTGCTTTTTGCTAGCACACAATACAACACAACCAAGGAAGTGCAGATAGCAGGACCAATGTTGACACAACAACCAACAAACTTGGCTACGAACAGCCAAATACACGTAGAGTACATCCTAGTAGCTCGTCCTCGTCGTATCAACAAATGTCACACAAACCGAATTACAACGAAAAAACAGCATTCGACCAGAGTGTGTGTGGTGGGTGTGGCGATAACCATCCACGCAACAAGTGTAAATTCCAGTGTGCGACGTGCTTCAACTATGGGAAGACAACTCCATCTCTAAAGTCTGCAGAGCACCAAAGCGGAATTTCTATGATCAATCCACCTCACAGGTACAATCGGAGGAACCTGCCATGCATCGTACTCACGCGCTTTCGACTGAATGAGGCACCACGGTTTACGCTTGAAGCGATCTAAATGTGTGTTCGGCATCCCAGTCCTTGAGTGTCTGGGTCACAAAATCGACATAAACGGTTTGCACAAATCGGACCAACACATCGAAGCCATTCGAAATGCACCCCGCCTGACCAGTGCAGATGAGCTACAGCTGTTTTTGGAAAAAGACACATATTACAACGCTTTCGATTACCTCTACTACACCCAAAGTTAATTTTTAGCACATTTTCTGGCATCCCGATTTATTACAATAAATGAGCTGAAAGATAACATAAAATATTCTACTCCTCAATACATGTATATAATTTGTATAATATATATGCTAGAGCCAATATGAGGGAGCGAAACAGGAGACACATTGAAATGAAAGTTTTTCGTATAGTTTGCTAAATACACGGTCCAGACAGAGAAAGATATATTCTCGTTCATGTTCTTCTTTATCGGCTTAGAAAACACCTTCCAACTTCATTTTATGATGAGGTGTAATATTATCACGCTCCTTTATAATAGCGCTGGCAGCTATATGGATAGCGTGGTCGTGTTAAGTAACTTCGCATTCCAGCCGTCCTTGGTTCGATCCCCATTGACGTCTGCTCGCATACATACAAACCATTTTTAAGCTTTTAAAATAGCTCATTATTTGCGCATTTGAATCTCATGACCAGGAAATGGCATCTTTTCTGCCAAAGATGACATGCTTTCTGCCAACGCTAGTTTGGGTGTAGTATCAAGTTGCGAGGTTGACAAAATGTTTTGCTGTGAGAAAGAGATATTGGCGAAGATGAACTTGATGTTTTTTCTATTCATCAGATCGAAGAACTACCAATTCGCGCCGAACACATCGCTCGTGAAACGCGCAAGGATCCTAGCCTTGGAAAGATCGTACAGCTGTTGGAAGCCGGCACTGATCTAGCCCGATCTGGCTACAAATCACCAGAGTCGAAGTACACACTTGCTGCTAACTGTCTGTTATTTGAGCACCGAGTAGTTGTACCGTCTGTTCTACGTTCGACAGTGTTAAACGATCTTCACGTCGCACACATAGGTATGCTTAAAAGGAAAGGAATCGCTCGTTCTTTTGTTTACTGGCCGGGTATCGATGTGGATATAGAAAGAACAGTGAAATCTTGCTTCGAGTGTGCCCGACAAGCACACGCTCCTCCGAAGTTCAGCGAACACCATTGGCAATATCCCAGAGGCGCATGGGAAAGGATTCATATCGACTACGCTGGTCCGGTGGCAGACTCAATGCTGCTGATTGTATGCGACGCCTACAGTAAGTGGTTGGAGGTCAAGATAACCACCTCTACCACTGCAGAAGCAACGATTGGAATTATGGACGAGCTGTTTTCCCGATACGGAGCACCAATCACAGTTGTGTCTGATAATGGTCCTCAATTTACGGCCGGCGAGTTCAAACTGTTTTTACAAAAAAGCGCAGTGAAGTTTCATAAGCTGTCGACCCCGTACCATCCGGCAACAAATGGTCAGGCCGAACGATATGTTCAGACGACGAAGGATGCGCTCAAGGCCATGAGAATAACTGCATCTACGTTGCAATCGAACCTAAATAACTTCCTGCAGCAGTATCGTTTGGCTCCATACGCAACCACAATCGCCTGCCATGTTGTTTCTTGGTCGAACCCTCCACACACGAATGGATCTTCTGAAGCCAGACAGCGTTCACCAGAGAGTCACGATAAAACAACAAACCAATTTCGAGCGTACTTTCCGGCAATTCTGTGTGGGTCAATCGGTTTACTTTCTGCCTGGAAACTCCGGAATGGACAAATGGATTCCTGGTGTAATCGGGGAACGAGTAGGTGATCTGCACTATGAAATCGTCTATGCTGGGAAACGGTACAAGCATCACATCGATCAAATTCGTTCGAGGCTCGATGTTAACGGTCGACTGATGGATGAAGAACCAGGATCAAAGGAGATTGGCCAGCAAGACACGCCACCACGAGCAACGGTTGTGTTCTTCGACGATGATATTACAGGTTCGATGGAACCATCCATTCCTGCAATTCTGAGAAATTCAAGAAGTGTTCTAGCCGAACCATCTTCTCCAGAATTCCACACACCAATCGTCGGCCCGGTTCATCAAGAGGCTGATTCGTCTCCCTTTACCTTACGTGGTTCGACAAGACGTCGCCGCCCTCCCGTGAAGTACACCCCGTAGAAAACATTTAGAGTGGAGGGAAGAAATGTTGTGTATGTAATTTTTTACATTCGAACTTATTACTTTTTCTGGCAACACTGCCGTTCAGTTTTTTTTGTAGACTTTATACTATCGTAAAGGATACCTCTTTTTGTCGGTATATGACAATCTGTGTTTAGTCCGTTTAATTATTTTGTAATGTGAATAAAAGTTATAAATCGTATCGGTCGTTGTCTCTTCTACCTCTAAAATCCCGAAGATATAACAAATGCCCTTTCCAAGAATCCGCAGTCTTCGCTGAATTAGTGGTACATGCATTGACATAGTAAATGTTCCGAAGTTTCAGCTTCGAAATTTCAGAAACGACAGTTATTATAGTATGGTAGTTGATCAACATACAGCTGCGACGGAGAAACCTCAGCATGCTCGATAACACTACGGAAGAATTCAGCAAAGGGATTCGCAAAATTATCACTGGTGATGGAGTTTTGGCTGCCATAAGATACGTTTACCAGGTGTTTTTTGCGAGCATTCACAAACGACCAGAAATCTGATGGATTTTCTCTAAGGCCAGTCTGAAGCCGATCAATGCGAAATTCATGCAGACTACTGTACTCGACTTCTGCGAGCTGTACATCATATTTTCTTTCTGCAGTCCTAGAGCAAAAGTAACGTTTTCGGGCCTTACGCAGACGGTTTCGCAGGTTACGCAATTGTGGATTCCACCATGGTTGTCGGAAGTTCATAGAAGGCTTTCGAGTCATTACCAGTACCAAATGATGGATAATCTCATAAATATAGTCGTAGAACACGGATAATGCATCGTACACGGTAGGAAGATTAAGTAACCATTCCCAATCCAATGCCGCTCTCGAGTTAATAGCAACAAAGTCGCACCGTACAAAGTTATAGTTCCGTATAAGCTCCGGAATCGGATGATCTTTTTTTACGAATGTTGCGTCTCGAGGGCTGGCCATTTTGAGTAACTGTAGGACGGTATCGGCGTGTTTTGTATAGCTATCGAGATGACTGCAAGGACGGATACATATGCAACACAGGAAAAACGTTTCGTCTGGAAGAATGAGTTGCACAGTAACTTGCTCGAGATTTTCGCAGTCAGAACACCACCACCACGTCGAAGTGTACTAGTGCGAGAATTCCGGTCACAACGGTAGATGGAGTAATTTTTCACGAGCTCAGCATTCGAGATGTCCCTGTAAATCCATGTTTCAGTGAATACCACAACGTCGAAGTCACAAGAAAGCAGAGAATGGAGGAGTGCGTTTGTTTCTGTCCTTAATCCACGAACGTTCTGGTAATATACGGTCAAGTTAGCACGACTGATAACAGGAACGGTGATGTCCCCGTGAGTACTGATTGACGATGGCGGAGTTATTACGTCGACGTTCATACTCCCGGGTCGGATATTGGCGCTGGTTTGCAAAAATGCCGTGAGGTGGAACCATTGTCCTCAAATTCGCGAAACTCAATCCCTTGCGGCCAAGTACAGGGGTCTATTGCCCCAATTCGACTCCAATGCGAACCTAAAAAATTTGTATTTTGAGATATTTGTAACCATTGTTAAATTATGTTCAAAATTGGATTATACTTAATTCAACGCTAGATTGTTTCTTCCGCTTGATGTAATTTGCTGATTGGAGATAGCTATGGCCATTTAAACCTCTCCAACGATGGATTTTTTATAGATTAATCAAGCTGGAATAAGTTTATCTACATGAAAATTTAGCTTACACAACATTAATTTCGTTTAAATTTTTGTCAATGTATAACACTGATATATTTATGACTCGAGTGAATATTGTTCAAAAATCAAATTAAAAGCGTCCTAGCGAGGGTTTCTGTAGATGTAAATCTTTTGTAATCGTGATTCAGCACTTTTTACTTTACACGTTGACTGACCGCTGCATATAATGAATATGCAACAATGATTTTCCAAATTTTCAAATAAAATTCAAAACTAGTAGGTTTTTCTCAATAATGTTTTGCACTTACATATTGTTTTTTTTTTGTAACATATTGACGTAGTATTTCATCTATGTACTGGAGTGTAAGTTCAAAGTTTTGAAAACGAGATCGTTAAGTTGGAGGTGCATTGTTTTGAGTGTTAATAATTCTTTTCCGACTCATCGAAGTGGTAAGGTATTTATTCGAAAGATATAATGTCTGAGAGTCATATGCTTACTACTTACTGGCCCGAAAAATTGTTCGAATAGCTTAAAAATTGCTTCGACACATTAAAAAAAAAAGCTATTGAAATCACACAAATCTGATCAAATCTGTATATGGTATATGGGAATCTATATATGGGAAATCCATATAGTTATGGTTGTGAAACGGGTGTAGAATGGTCTCTATGTTCTCTCTCCCTACCAAAAGCGTTTCTATTCTACTGCCGATCTGATCGAAGCCTCTAGTGTAAAATGAACTATCGATGGTATCTCGATATAGATTGCGTACAAATGGTGCTATTGGGTATAGATAAGATAGCGTTGAATACATAATGTTTCTTCTTCTTCTTCTTTTTGGCTTTAAGAGGGTTTAAACTTTTCAGTTCATTCGCCTCTAATACATAATGTTTGATATAGAGAATATTCCACCATATCAAAGAAATCGTATTGTTTGATAAAAGCAACAGTGCCAATCTTGCATTTTCACGAAAGCTTTAAGTAGATTGGTGCGGAAACTCTCACATGGATTTCGTACATCTTTAGTTTTCATACCATTAGGTGCAGATAGTTTGTGTACTGCATTTCACGTAAAGGTTGTTCATTTAATACGTTGACAAATATATAAAACGGTGGTGGTTGAACAAGTATAAAGCTGTCTGTAGCAGCAGTAAATGTATAGAAGATACATACGGACAATAAGGACACATATCTCGTGTATTGTTGTCACGAGAACAAAAACTAACTATGTATCGAACATCTTTAGTTGCTTCTACGAAGCCACTTATCGATCCTTTTCAGGACCACCAATCGAAATTTATGTATATCCCTGTATCAATTATAATTCAACACCTATGCTCATCCACTCACACACTTACAAAAAACCCGTTCAGCAAATTCTTGAAATATCCATTCAATTAATCATTGAGAATTGCTTTAGATGCAACCTCAAACAAATGATTACTAAGCCAACGGAAGTCCTACATCCACCTTGCCATTATATCACAGATATAACCCACCTCTAGTTTTGACATTTTTTAGAGCTTCCTCGCTTCCATTATTGACACCAGTAAAGGAAGGTTACATGATCATTCCAGCATTTCAGCTGTAACAAGAGTATTTCAAAATCCACAGCTAAATGTTTTTATCCAAAATTTACTGCGCCCAGGCTTTTCATGTTCTGTCCAATGCACATGCGAGTTGAAGGTAAATAACTAAAAATCGCAATAACATCGCCTACGGTTTCCTTGTTCTCTTTCAAAAAATATTCCAAATCAAATTTATACCTTTAAAAAGATATACGGAATAGTTGTTTTAACTCAAAATTTCAAGCAGTTCTTGGTAGCATTTTGTGTTGCAGTAAATTAACCTTCAATGGAAGTATATACTATCCTTTTGAAAAACAATAGAAATCCACAACTATGAGACTATATTGCAAGCATTTGTATTTTTGTTTTCCGATTTCAAGTATTTGAAACTAGGAAGGTGATATTCGAAATGGAATACACGGCTGATTTCAAGAAAATGCTTGTTTTGGGCGATTCTGATTACTAGCTGGCGATGTTATCGGGAACAGATCGTTTTTTCGCCTTATTTGTCAGGTAAATATCTGCAGCTAGCCTGGTGAAATCATTAAGTGATGTATTCATATAAATAAATAGTACAATTAGAATTAATAATAATAATTGTTCAATAGAAATACTTCCGTCCAAACTGCTCGCTTCTGTTTATTCAAATGCGAGAAAATGATAGGCAATTAATTAGAAGTCTTCGAAAATAAATAAATAAGCAAGGTCGTTCCGCTAGTTAGAGTTACTGTATCAAAATTATAGAACCTATTGGTACGTTTCAAAAGTTCTTACCCTCCATGGCCAATCGTCCCCTAAGTACCTGGATGGCACTATTGTTCCAGTAGAACTTTCCACAGTTTGACGAAAAAACCCCAGCCAGAACGGGAATCGACCCCGGCATGACAGTCTGGGACGCTAACCACTCGGCCACGGGAGCATTCCCTAAATGCCTGGTATAATGTTGTACACTATCTTCCGCTTCGCATCCACTGTGTCGTTCATATGCTCACACGGAGCAACTGGGCAAGACGAGGGTAAGACTTTACACACAACTGTTGTGTACTGTGCTGTGTGGGGGAACTTTCACTTGACGCTTTTTATTCCAGGACTTGGAATAATTTCATCGTGCAACACACACACTTTGAACTCAGATTTAGTTTTTTATATACTTTTAAGTACATCATAGGGGCCCTTAAAGCCCGTTGATGAGTTGACAAATGAATAAACTGACACACGCACACATACGCACGCACGCACACACACGCACGCATGCACGGTTGGATACTACCAGACGCAAAGCGACTTAATGAAAACAGAGAGAAGTCACCACGCGCGGGCAGCACTAAGCTGCCACAATGGGATTTCTCTCTTACGACACACAACACAACAAACCTCCACTCACCCATTGTACGCACTACTGTGCCGCGCCGATGCTGATGAGACATTGCTATACAACCTGCGTACTGCGGGTAGTTAGCTCGCGCAGACTGTGTGATGCAGTGTTGTGTGGGGGACTTTTCCCACACTTGACACCTTGCATTCCGGGACATGGAATAATTTCACATACACGCACAATTGCATACTACCAGGCGCGAAGTGACTTAATGAAAAAAGAGAGAAGCCACCACGTGCAGCACTAAGCTGCCGTAGGACTTCTCTCGAACGAGACTCACAACACATCACACGACGCACTCACCCATCGCATGCGCATCACGAGGGCAAGACTGCACACACAACTGTTGTGTGCTGTGCTGTGTGGGGGACTTTTCCAACACATGACACTTTGTATTCCTTGACATGGAATAATTTCACACACATGCACAATTGCATACTACCAGGCGCAAAACGACTTAATGAAAAAATGGGGAAGCCACCACGTGCAGCACTAAGCTACCGTAGGACTTACCCCTTACGAAACACAACTCACAACA